>NW_026285092.1:0-858 GCF_023373465.1 Oncorhynchus keta | reverse complement strand
GGAGTAGCAGAAAGCCCCAGGAGATGTTGGGTATTTTATTAGGTAGCCCATTAGCTGTTGCAAAAGCAGCAGCTACTCTTCCTGGGGTTCCACACAGAACACAGAACATGAAACACAATACAGAAAATTAATAGACAACAGCTCAAGGAAAGAACTACATACATTTTTTTTAAAGGAACACGTAGCCTACATATCAATGTATTCACACAAACTATCTGGGTCCAATAGGGGAGAGGCATTGTGCCACGAGGTGTTGCTTTATCTGTTTTTTGAAACCAGGTTGGCTGTTTATTTAAGTAAATGAGATGGAAGGAAGTTCCATTAAATAAGGGCTCTATATAATACTGTACGCTTTCTTCAATTTGTTCTGGATTTGGGGACTATGAAAAGACCCCTGGTGGCATGTCTGGTGGGGTAAGTGTGTGTGTCAGAGCTGTGTGTAAGTTGACTATGCGGTCCTTCTGTAGCTCAGTTGGTAGAGCATGGCGCTTGTAACGCCAGGGTAGTGGGTTCGATCCCGGGACCACCCATACGTAGAATGTATGCACACATGACTGTAAGTCGCTTTGGATAAAGCTGTCTGCTAAATGGCATATATTATTATTATATTACTATGCAAACAATTTGGGATTTTCAACACATTAATGCTTCTTATAAAAAGATGTGATGCAGTCAGTCTCTCCTCAACTCTTAGCCAAGAGA
This sequence comes from Oncorhynchus keta, assembly GCF_023373465.1. Classification (NCBI taxonomy): domain Eukaryota; kingdom Metazoa; phylum Chordata; class Actinopteri; order Salmoniformes; family Salmonidae; genus Oncorhynchus; species Oncorhynchus keta. The sequence goes on along the minus strand of NW_026285092.1, from coordinate 156 downwards.
GACTGGCGTGCATAGTATTTATATCAGCCCTCTGATTACAGTTAAGAGCAGAACGTGTCGCTCTGTTCTGGGCCAGCTGCAGCTTAACGAGGTCTTTCCTTGCAGCACTGGACCACATGACCGGACAATAATCAAGATTAGACTAAACTAGAGCCT
>NW_026285091.1:0-2331 GCF_023373465.1 Oncorhynchus keta | reverse complement strand
ACAGAGAGGAAGGGCTGGTGACAGAGAGGGAGGGCTGGTGACAGAGAGGAAGGGCTGGTGACAGAGAGGAAGGGTGGTGACAGAGAGGGAGGGCTGGCAACAGAGAAGAGCATGTGACAGAGAGGAGGGCTAGTGACAGAGAGGAAGGACTGAGTGACAGAGAGAAGGTCAGACAGAGAGATGGACAAGGACAGAGAGGAGGGCTGGTGACAGAGAAGGGATGGTGACAGAGAGGTGACAGGATGTGACAGAGAGGAGGGCTATGACAGAGGAAGGGCTGTACAGAGATACAATGTGATGAGGAGGGCACAGAGGAGGAGGCCAGAGACAGAGGAAGGGCTGGTGACAGAGAGGACAGTATGACAGGAGGAGGGATGGACTAGAGACATAGAGGGACAGTGATGTGACAGAGAGGAAGGGCTGATATAGAGAGCATTGTACAGAGAGGAGGAGCTGGGTGATATAGAGATAGGAAGGCTATGTGACAGAGAGGGAGGGCTGGTATATAGAGAAAGCATGTGACAGAGAGGAAGGGCATATAGAGATGCAGCATGTGACAGAGAGGAGGGCTGATGACAGAGAGGAAGGGCTAGTGACAGAGAGGAAGCGACTAGTATAGAGAGGACAGGCTGGTGACAGAGAGGAAGGGGCTGGTATATAGATAGCGGCTATGACAGAGAGGAAGAGCTAGTGACAGAGAGAGGCAGCATAGGACAGCATGTGACAGAGAGGGAGGGCTGGTGACAGAGAGGAAGGGCTGGTGACAGAGAGAAGGCTATGACAGAGAGGAGTGGACAAGACAGAGAGGAGGGCTGGTGACAGAGAGGAGAGGCTGGTGACAGAGAGGAGAGGCAGTAGTGACAGAGAGGAAGGAGCTGGTACATAGAGATACAGTATGTGACAGAGAGGAAGGCTGGTGACAGAGAGGAGGGCTGGACAGAGATGAAGGGCTGGTAGATAGAGAGTACAGTATGACAGAGAGGGAGGGCTGGTGACAGAGAGGAAGGGCTGGTGACAGAGAGGAGGGCTGGTGACAGAGAGGAAGGGCTGGTGACAGAGAGGAAGGGCTGAGTGACAGAGAGGGAAGGACAGAGATGACAGTAGACAGAGAGGGCTGGTATATAGAGACAGAGCATGTGACAGAGAGAGCGTGGCCATATAGAAGAGTATGTGACAGAGAGGAAGGGATAGTATATAGAGAGCAGTATGTGACAGAGAGAGTGGAAGAGACAGTGTATAGAGAGACAGCATGTGACAGAGAGGAAGGGACTGAAGTTATATAGATGACAGTATGTGACAGAGAGGTAGGAGCATATAGAGATAGAGGACAGGACAGATATATAGACAAGGAGATAAGGGGCAGATAAGGTACATGACAGAGAGAGTGGCATGTGACAGAGAGGGAGGGACTAGTGACAGAGAAGGACTGGTAATATGACAGAGATACAGTAGATGGTGACTAGAGAGAGGGAGGGCTGGTGACAGAGAGGAAGGGCTGGTGACAGAGAGGAAGCATAGTGACAGAGAGGGAGGGCTGGTGACAGAGAGGAGGGCTGGTGACAGAGAGATACAGTGGCATGGTGACAGAGAGGGAAGGGCAGTGACAGGAGGAGAGGCTGGTGACAGAGAGGAAGGGCTAGTGACATGAGAGGACAGAGATCAGGACAGACGAAAGGAAGTGAGGAGACATGAGTGACGAGGGAGGGCTGGTGACATGATACGAGGCTGGATGACAGAGAGGGAGGGCCGGTGACAGAGGAAGGGCTGGTGACAGAGAGGAGGGCTGGTGACAGAGAGGAAGGGCTACATAGATAGAGGATACAGCATGTGACAGAGGAAGGGACGAGACGGAGTCATATGAGATGGCATGTGACAGAGGAAGGAGGGTGTAGTGACAGATGAAGGGTATAGGGCTAGTGACAGAGAGGGAGGGCCAGACAGAGAGGAAGGTGCATAAGGTGACATAGATGAAGGGCCAAGTGACAGAGAGGAGGACGGTGACAGAGAGTATGGCTGGTGACAGAGAGGAGGGCTGGTACAGTAGACAGCGTATGTGACAGAGTATATGGCAAGAGATACTGGTGACAGAGAGGAAGCATTGGTGACAGAGAGGAAGCACAGACAGAGAGGAGGGCTGGTGACAGAGAGGAGGGCCACACAGAGAGGAAGGCTGGTGACAGAGAGGGAAGGCCAAGACAGAGGAGGGCTGGTATTTGAGATACAGTATGTGACAGAGAGGAGGCCACATCTCCAGGTCGCTCTGATAAGAGCCTGCAAATGACTGCAACAGCCAACAAATGGTGACAGAGAGGGAGGGCTGTGACAGAGAGG
>NW_026285089.1:0-2995 GCF_023373465.1 Oncorhynchus keta | reverse complement strand
AGGTGGTCCTTCTGTAGCTCAGTTGGTAGAGCATGGCGCTTGTAACGTCAGAGTAGTGGGTTCGATTCCGGGACCACCCATACGTAGAATGTATGCACACATGACTGTAAGTCGCTTTGGATAAAAGCGTCAGCTAAATGGCATATATTATTATTATTATTATATATTATGTAGACTGTGTAGATTAACATAAGAAGACGTGGACATCTGAGTCATTTAGCAGACGCTCGTATCCAGTGATTGCCATAAATTATAGCACATTGTCCTATATACATAGTTCTAGTATCTACCTCTATACCATGGTATCTATATATGGTATCTATATATACACTGCTCAACAAAAATAAAGGGAACACTTAAACAACACAATGTAACTCCAAGTCAATCACACTTCTGTGAAATCAAACTGTCCACTTAGGAAGCAACACTGATTGAAAATAAATTTCACCTGCTGTTGTGCAAATGGAATAGACAACAGGTGGAAATTACAATTACAATTAGCAAGACACCCCCAATAAAGGACCACTTCTCAGTTCCTATGCTTCCTGGCTGATGTTTTGGTCACTTTTGAATGCTGGCGGTGCTTTCACTCTAGTGGTAGCATGAGACGGAGTCTACAACCCACACAAGTGGCTCAGGTAGTGCAGCTCATCCCGGATGAGCATCAATGCGAGCTGTGGCAAGAATGTTTGCTGTGTCTGTCAGCGTAGTGTCCAGAGCATGGAGGCGCTACCAGGAGACAGGCCAGTACATCAGGAGACGTGGAGGAGGTCGTAGGAGGGCAACAACCCAGCAGCAGGACCGCTACCTCCGCCTTTGTGCAAGGAGGAGCAGGAGGAGTACTGCCAGAGCCCTGCAAAATGACCTCCAGCAGGCCACAAATGTGCATGTCTGCTCAAACGGTCAGAAACAGACTCCATGAGGGTGGTATGAGGGCCCGACGTCCACAGGTGGGGGTAGTGCTTACAGCCCAACACCGTGCAGGACGTTTGGCATTTGCCAGAAAACACCAAGATTGACAAATTCTCCACTGGCGCCCTGTGCTCTTCACAGATGAAAGCAGGTTCACACTGAGCACATGTGACAGACGTGACAGAGTCTGGAGACGCTGTGGAGAACGTTCTGCTGCCTGCAACATCCTCCAGCATGACCGGTTTGGCGGTGGGTCAGCCATGGTGTGGCGTGGCATTTCTTTGGGGGCCGCACAGCCTTCCATGTGCTCGCCAGAGGTAGCCTGACTGCCATTAGGTACCGAGATGAGATCCTCAGACCCCTTGTGAGACCATATGCTGGTGCGGTTGGCCCTGGGTTCCTCCTAATGAAAGACAATGCAAGACCTCATGTGGCTGGAGTGTGTCAGCAGTTCCTGCAAGAGGAAGGCATTGATGCTATGGACTGGCCCGCCCGTTCCCCAGACCTGAATCCAATTGAGCACATCTGGGACATCATGTCTCGCTCCATCCACCAACGCCACGTTGCACCACAGACTGTCCAGGAGTTGGCGGATGCTTTAGTCCAGGTCTGGGAGGAGATCCCTCAGGAGACAATCCGCCACCTCATCAGGAGCATGCCCAGGCGTTGTACATTTACATTTAAGTCATTTAGCAGACGCTCTTATCCAGAGCGATTTACAAATTGGAGGGAGGTCATACAGGAACGTGGAGGCCACACACACACTACTGAGCCTCATTTTGTCTTGTTTTAAGGACATTACATCAAAGTTGGATCAGCCTGTAGTGTGGTTTTCCACTTTCATTTTGAGTGTGACTCCAAATCCAGACCTCCATGGGTTGATAAATTAGATTTCCATTGATCATTTTTGTGTGATTTTGTTGTCAGCACATTCAACTATGTAAAGAAAAAATTATTTAGTATGAATATTTCATTCATTCAGATCTAGGATGTGTTATTTTAGTGTTCCCTTTATTTTTTTGAGCAGTGTGTATATTATTCCACGGAGCTCCTGCCTGTGGAAACAAATCATAGAGTTAATGTATTTTTATAATTTAACCTTTAACTAGGCAGGTCAGATAAGAACACATTCTTATTCACAATGACGCCTAGGAACAGTTGGTTAACCTTTTGGTTACAGGTCTAACACTCTAACCACTAGGCTACCTGCCGCCCCTACACTCTAACCACTAGGCTACCTGCCGCCCCTACACTCTAACCACTAGACTACCTGCCGCCCCTACACTCTAACCACTAGGCTACCTGCCGCCCCTACACTCTAACCACTAGACTACCTGCCGCCCCTACACTCTAACCACTAGACTACCTGCCGCCCCTACACTCTAACCACTAGGCTACCTGCCGCCCCTACACTCTAACCACTAGGCTACCTGCCGCCCCTACACTCTAACCACTAGGCTACCTGCCGCCCCTACACTCTAACCACTAGACTACCTGCCGCCCCTACACTCTAACCACTAGGCTACCTGCCGCCCCTACACTCTAACCACTAGACTACCTGCCGCCCCTACACTCTAACCACTAGGCTACCTGCCGCCCCTACACTCTTACCACTAGGCTACCTGCCGTCCCTACACTCTAACCACTAGACTACCTGCCTCCCTACACTCTAACCACTAGGCTACCTGCCGCCCCTACACTCTAACCACTAGGCTACCTGCCGCCCCTACACTCTGACCACTAGACTACCTGCCGTCCCTACACTCTCTGACCACTAGACTACCTGCCTCCCCTACACTCTAACCACTAGGCTACCTGCCGCCCCTACACTCTAACCACTAGGCTACCTGCCGCCCCTACACTCTAACCACTAGGCTACCTGCCGCCCCTACACTCTAACCACTAGACTACCTGCCGCCCCTACACTCTAACCACTAGACTACATGCCGCCCCTACACTCTAACCACTAGGCTACCTGCCGCCCCTACACTCTAACCACGAGGCTACCTGCCGCCCCTACACTCTAACCACTAGATTAACAACTAGGCTACCTACTGCTTATATGTACTGGTACCCCGTATAA
>NW_026285088.1:0-2067 GCF_023373465.1 Oncorhynchus keta | reverse complement strand
CAGTGCCTTGCGAAAGTATTCGGCCCCCTTGAACTTTGCGACCTTTTGCCACATTTCAGGCTTCAAACATAGAGATATAAAACTGTATTTTTTTGTGAAGAATCAACAACAAGTGGGACACAATCATGAAGTGGAACGACATTTATTGGATATTTCAAACTTTTTTAACAAATCAAAAACTGAAAAATTGGGCGCGCAAAATGATTCAGCCCCCTTAAGTTAATACTTTGTAGCGCCACCTTTTGCTGCGATTACAGCTGTAAGTCTCTATCTATCAAATTTTTTCTCATTCCTCTTTGCAAAACATGGAGAGCATTTGTGAACAGCAGTTTTCAGTTCTTTCCACAGATTCTCGATTGGATTCAGGTCTGGACTTTGACTTGGCCATTCTAACACCTGGATATGTTTATTTTTGAACCATTCCATTGTAGATTTTGCTTTATGTTTTGGATCATTGTCTTGTTGGAAGACAAATCTCCGTCCCAGTCTCAGGTCTTTTGCAGACTCCATCAGGTTTTCTTCCAGAATGGTCCTGTATTTGGCTCCATCCATCTTCCCATCAATTTTAACCATCTTCCCTGTCCCTGCTGAAGAAAAGCAGGCCCAAACCATGATGCTGCCACCACCATGTTTGACAGTGGGGATGGTGTGTTCAGGGTGATGTGCTGTGTTGCTTTTACGCCAAACATAACATTTTGCATTGTTGCCAAAAAGTTCAATTTTGGTTTCATCTGACCAGAGCACCTTCTTCCACATGTTTGGTGTGTCTCCCAGGTTGCTTGTGGCAAACTTTAAACGACACTTTTTATGGATATCTTTAAGAAATGGCTTTCTTCTTGCCACTCTTCCATAAAGGCCAGATTTGTGCAATATACGACTGATTGTTGTCCTATGGACAGAGTCTCCCACCTCAGCTGTAGATCTCTGCAGTTCATCCAGAGTGATCATGGGCCTCTTGGCTCCATCTCTGATCAGTCTTCTCCTTGTATGAGCTGAAAGTTTAGAGGGACGGCCAGGTCTTGGTAGATTTGCAGTGGTCTGATACTCCTTCCATTTCAATATTATCGCTTGCACAGTGCTCCTTGGGATGTTTAAAGCTTGGGAAATATTTTTGTATCCAAATCCAGCTTTAAACTTCTTCACAACAGTATCTCGGACCTGCCTGGTGTGTTCCTTGTTCTTCGTGATGCTCTCTGCGCTTTTAACGGACCTCTGAGACTATCACAGTGCAGGTGCATTTATACGGAGACTTGATTACACACAGGTGGATTGTATTTATCATCATTAGTCATTTAGGTCAACATTGGATCATTCAGAGATCCTCACTGAACTTCTGGAGAGAGTTTGCTGCACTGAAAGTAAAGGGGCTGAATAATTTTGCACGCCCAATTTTTCAGTTTTTGATTTGTTAAAAAAGTTTGAAATATCCAATAAATGTTGTTCCACTTCATGATTGTGACCCACTTGTTGTTGATTCTTCACAAAAAAATACAGTTTTATATCTTTATGTTTGAAGCCTGGAATGTGGCAAAAGGTCGCAAAGTTCAAGGGGGCCGAATACTTTCGCAAGGCACATAAGAGATGCTGGAGCATGGTCAGAGATGACAATACTGTCATAAAAGCAATCTTCAATTTTAGAGCGTAATGCTGCTGAGATAAAAAAAAATGTTGATTCGAGAATAGGTCTGGTGAGTGCTAGAGTAACAGGAGTATTCCACATCATCTGGTTTCATTTCTCTGCAAATCTCTATTAAGTTTAAATCCTTCATAAACTGCTGTATGGTTTTCCTAGATTGGGTGTGGGAGTAGTTCGAACCCGAGGTGTGATCTTTAACAGGATCTAAAGTGCAATTTAAAGTATCCTGCAACAATATAATTACCTGGAAGTGTGGAAAGGTTTAAAAACAAATTGTTAAACAAGTTAGTCATCTTCGTTGGGACCATACACATTAATTAAATTTAACTGCTCGGACAGCAAGGTATCCTGTATAATAATATATCTGCTGGCGGGATCACAAATTGTTTGCAATATCTGATATGGAATGGATTTATGGATATGAATAATAA
>NW_026285087.1:0-1527 GCF_023373465.1 Oncorhynchus keta | reverse complement strand
CCAGGTGCACACGGATGTATAGGGTCCCCCCATGGATAGAGGTCCGTGTTAGGGTGCTCCATATCGGGCATGAATATCAGGAACACCGGCAGGTGCACTTAGGACCATGTTTTAATTTTTCAGATTCCCAGGTGCACAGGGATCCTAATCCGCATCCATCGAAATCTCACAAAGTGTCCATAAATCACTCAGGGAGGGCCCCCATGGATACAGGGCCGTAGTAGGATGCTCCTATAGTGGGCATTAATATGAGAATGACCGAAAAGTGCATTTAGGACCATATTATAATTTTCGGGTTCCCAGGTGCACGTTTCCAATAACCAGGTGCACGGATGTATAGGGTCCCCCCCATGGATAGAGGTCCGTGTTAGGGTGCTCCATATCGGGCATGAATATCAGGAACACCGGCATGTGCACTTAGGACCATATTTTAATTTTCGGGTTCCCAGGTGCACGGCTATTTATTTTTCCGGCCCAATTCCGTTTTTCCAAAAATATTAACCATACTTCCCGAAGTGCTAGAGGTCCCATATTTCGTGTGATTGCCTCTCTCACAATGGGCAACAAGTAGAGAATGTAAAAACAAAATGCCCTGGTAGGAACCTATGTTTCCAGTAACATGTACTTTTTGGCCCAAAATCGGTAATTTTCAGAAAATGATTAAAAATACTTCCAGAAGGGCTACAGGTCCCATCTTTCGTCTCATTCCCTCTCTCTCAATGGACAACAAGTAGAGACTGTAAAATTAAAAATGCCCTGGTAGGAACCTATGTTTCCAGTCAAATGTGCTTGTATAGCCCAAACTATAAACGCATTTTTCTATTAAAAGTTTCTATACAAAAACGGTTTTAATTACATGACATTGCCCGTCTATGTGTGCCCTTTAGTTTAAAAAAAACCCCATCCAGATTGGACGTGTACTTTTTGATTTATTCACGTTTTGGTGTTTTGGGATATAGCCCAAGATGGAGGCCAACAAAGGTCAAATAAGATAGAGGCATATAAACTGCTTAGGGGTGTTTGGCATTTAGGCCTGTCTGTCCCTTCATCCCATGAGAGAGAGTAAAGCCTTTTATGCCTCTCTGTGTCCTCTCATTCCCAGAAAAAGTCCCTTTGACCTGTAAGGTCAAATGAGACCTTGAGGCCTGTTTGTGACCTCTGCTGCCCAGATGGAGGCATATAAACTGGTTAGGGGTGTTTGGCATTTAGGCCTGTCTGTCCCTTCATCCCATGAGAGAGAGTAAAGCCTTTTATGCCTCTCTGTGTCCTCTCATTCCCAGAAAAAGGCATGTCAACCTGTAAGGTCAAATGAGACCTTGAGGCCTGTTTGTGACCTCTGCTGCCCAGATGGAGGCATATAAACTGGGTAGGGGTGTTTGGCATTTAGGCCTGTCTGTCCCTTCATCCCATGAGAGAGAGTAAAGCCTTTTATGCCTCTCTGTGTCCTCTCATTCCCAGAAAAAGTCAGTTTGACCTGTAAGGCCAAATGAGTCCTTGAGGCCTGTTTGTGACCTCTGCTGCCCAGAT
>NW_026285086.1:0-14378 GCF_023373465.1 Oncorhynchus keta | reverse complement strand
CATCTCCCCATCCTCCCCTCATCTCCCATCCCCTCCCCTCATCTCCCCATCCTCCCCTCCATCTCCCCATCCTCTCCTCATCTCTCCCATCCTCCCTCATCCTCCTCCTCATCTCCCTCCCCATCTCTAGTCCTATCCTCCTCTCGATCCTCCCGATCTCTCATCACATTCCTCCCTATCCTCCTCTATCCCATCTCCCCGATCCTCCCTCATCTCCCTACCTTCTATCTCCTCGATCCTTCCCTCTATCTCCCTCGATCTCTCCTTTATCTCCCTCGATCTCTCCTCATCCTCTCGATCTCCTCATCCATCTCCCTCATCTCCTCCATCTCCTATCATCCCTATCTCCCATCCCTCCTCATCTCCCCATCCTCTCTCATTCTTATCCCTCCATATCTCTCCATCCTCCCTCTATCTCCCCATCCTCCCCTCATCTCCTCCATCCTCCCTCATCTCCTCATCCTCCCTCTATCTCCCCATCCTCTCCTCATCTCCCCATCCTCTCCTCATCTCCCCATCCTCCCTATCTCCTCATCCTCCCTCTATCTCCCCATCCTCCTCCATCTCTCCATCCTCCTATATCTCCTCATCTCTCCTCCTATTCCTCCATCTCTCCTCATCTCTCCCCATCCTTCTCCTCATCTCCATCTCTCTCTCTGATTCTTCCTCATCCTCCCTCATCTCCCATCCTCCCTCATCTCCTCATCCTTCCTCATCTCCCCATCCTCTCCTCATCTCTATCCTCTCTCTCATCTCATCCTCATTCTCTCATCTCCCTGATCTCTCCTCATCTCCGATCCTCCCTCTATCTCCCGTATCCTCTCCTCATCTCCTCCATCCTCCTCATCTCCCCATCCTCTCCCATCTTCCCCGATCCTCCCATCTCCCCATCCTTCCCTCTATCTCCTCATCTCTCTCCTCATCTCCCTCATCCTCTCCTATCTCCCACATCCTCCTCTCCATCTCCTCCTCCTCATCTCCCCATCCTCCCTCATCTCCCGCATCCTCTTCATTCTCTCGATCCTTCCCCTTATCTCCTCGATCTCTTCCTATCTCCCCATCCTCCCTCATCTCTCATCCTCCTCATCTCTCTCGATCCTTCCTCTATCTCTAATCCTCCTCGATCTCCTCATCATCTCTCGATCTCCTCGTCTCTTCCCTCTATTGTCCTCATCTCATTGTATTCCTCGATATCTTCCTTCATCTCTCGATCTCTCCTCTATCTCTCCTGGATCTTCTTCCCATCATCTCCTATACTTCTCATCTCTCATATCTCTCCTATTATCTCTCATCTCTGATCATCCCTATCTCTTCCTCGATCTCTCCCATCTCCTCGTATCCTCCTCATTCTCGTCCTCGATCCATCCCCATGTTATCCTCATCTGACTCGTCTCCTCCATCCTCCCTCATCTCCCCATCACTCCTCATCTATCTCCTCCATCCTTCTCTCGATCTCTCCCGTCTCATCCTCCCTTCATCTCCCCGATCCTCTCCCCATCTCCCTCGCATCCTCTCGATCCCTATCCTTCTATCTCCTCGATCCCTCCTCCGATCTCCTCGTCTGTCGCATCTCCTCTGATCTCCCGATCCTCTCCTCGATTCTCCGATCCTCCATTCCTCATCTCCTTCTCATCCTCCTATCTTTATCCTCTATCTCTCGATCTCCCATCCATCTCCTCGATCCTCCCCTCCTATCTCCTCTATCTCCCTTTACTTTATCCTTCCCTTATATCTCCTCGATCCTTCCCATCTCCCCATCCTCCTCCTCCATCTTCCCCGATCCCCTCTCCCGATCTCCCGATCCTCCCTATCTCCGATCCTCCTCATCTCCTCCATTCTATCTCCATCTCCTCATCCTCCCATCTCTCTCACCGGATCATCTCTCATCTCCATCTCTCCATCTTCCCCGGATTCTCTCCCCTATCCTCCCCATATCTCCCATCCTCCCTGCATCTCCCCATCCTCCCCATCTCACTCCTTCTCGCCTTCATATCTCCCTATCTCCTCCATATCTCTCTATCCTCATTCTCTATTCTCGCCTCATCCCTTCATCTCTCCTATCTCCCCTATCTCTCCTCATCTCCCCATCTCTCCTCATCTCCCCCCATCCTATCCTCATCTATCATCCCTATCCTCCCCTTATCTCCCCATCCTTCTCTCTATCTCTCCCCTATCCTATCTCCTTCCCTATCTCCCTCGATCCTCCCTATCTCCTCATCCTGATCTCTCTTATCTTCCTCTATCTCTCTCGATCCTTCCCCTATCTCCCATCCTTCCCTCTTATCTCTCCTCGATCCTCTCTCCCATCTCCCCATCCTCTCCTCATCTCCTCCATCTCTCCTCGATCTCCCTCGATCCTCTCCTCATCTTCCCCATCTCTCTGATCTCCTCATCTCTATCCTCTATCTCCCCCGATCCTCCTTTATCCTCTCATCCTCTTCCCATCTCTCCTCGATCCTCTCCCATCTCCCTGTATCTCGTATCCCATCTCTCCCATCTCCCCGATCCTCTCTCATTCATCTCCCGATCCTCCCTATCTCCCTGATCCCTCATCTCTCCATCCTCTCCTCATCTCCCCATCCTCTCTCCGTATCTTCCTCGATCCTCCCTATCTCTCCCGTCATCCTCCCCTGATCTCCTCGATCCTCCTCATCTCCCCTATCCTTCTCCTATCTCCCCGATCCTCCCTCATCTCCCCATCCTCTCCTCGATCTCCCGATCCTCTCCCTCATCTCCCCATCCTCCTCATCTCCTCCCCATCCTCCCTTATCTCCCTATCCTTCCTCTCTCATCTCCCCATCCTCCTCTATCTCCCTATCCTCCCTCATCTCCCCATCCTCCTCATCTCCCTATCCTCTCCTCATCTCCCCATCCTATCTCTCTATCTCCCCATCCTCTCCTCATCTCTCATCCTCCCTCATCTCCCGATCCGCTCCCTCTATCTCCCCATCCTCTCCCCATCTCCCCATCCTCTCCTCGATCTCTCCATCTCTCCCTCATCTCTCCATCCTCTCCTCGATCTCCCCTATCCTCTCTCTCTATCTCCCCATCCTCTCCTCATCTCCCCATCCTCCCTCATCTCCCCATCCTTCCTCTATCTCCCCATCCTCCTCCTATCTCCCCATCCTCCTCTATCTCCCCATCCTCTCCATCCTCCCTCATCTCCTATCCTCTCCTATCTCTCTCTATCCTCTCCTCATCTTCCTCGATCCTCTCCCATCTCCCCATCCTCCCCATCTCTCCATCCTCCCTCATCTCTCTATCCTCTCCTCATCTCCTCGATCCTCCCTTTATCTCCCCATCCTCCTCATCTCCCCATCCTTCCTCGACATCTCTCCATCCTCTCATCCTATCTCCCTATCTCCTCATCCTCCTCTATCTCCCCATCCTCCTCATCTCCCCATCCTCTCCCCATCTCCCATCCTTCCCTCATCTCCCCATCCTCCTCATCTCCCTATCCTCTCCTCTCTCCCTCATCTCTCTCTCATCTCCCATCCTCTCTCTCATCTCCTGATCCTATCCCTCCTTCTATCCTCTCCTCATCTCCCTATCCTTCTCATCTCCCCATCCTCCCTCGATCTCTCCATCCTCCCTATCTCCTCTTATCCTCTCCTTATCTCCCCCATCCTTCCTTCTATCTCCCTGTATCCTCCCCATCTCCTCATCCTCCTTCATCTCCCCATCCTTCCCCATCTCCTCCTATCCTCCTCCATCTCCCCCATCCTCCCTCATCTCCCATCCTCCTCCCCATCTCCCCATCCTCCCCTATCTCCTCCATCCTCTCCTCATCTCCCTATCCTCCTTCATCTCTCTATCCTCCCCTCATCTCTCCCATCCTTCCCTCTATCTCCCCATCCTTCTCCTCACTCTCCCCATCCTTCCTCGATCTCCTCTGATCCTCCTCATCTCTCCATCCTCCTATCTCCCCATCCTCTCATCTCCCGATCTCTCTCATCTCTCCATCCTCCTCATCTCCCCATCCTCCCTCATCTCCCCATCCTCTCCCCATCTCCCATCCTCTCCTCATCTCCCCATCCTCCCCTCATCTCCCCATCCTCTCCCTATCTCCCCATCCTCCCTATCTCCCATCCTCTCCTCATCTCCCCATTCTCCTCATCTCCCCATCCTCCCTCTATCTCCATCTCTCCATCTCCCTCATCTCCCCATCCTCCTCATCTCCCCATCTCTCCCTCATCTCCCCATCCTCCCATCTCCTCTCTATCCTCCCTCATCTCCCCATCCCTCTCCTCTATCTCCCCATCCTCTCCTCATCTCCCCATCCTCTCCTCATCTCCCCATCCTCTCCTCATCTCCCCATCCTCTCCTCATCTCCCCGATCCTCTCTATCTCCATCCTCCCCTATCTCCCATCCTCCCTCATCTCTCATTCTCATCCTTCCTTCATCTCCTCATCTCCCCATCCTCCCCTCATCTCCCTATCCTCTCCTCATCTCTCCATCCTCCTCATCTCCCCATCCTCCCCTCATCTCCCCATCCTCTCCCTCATCTCCCCATCCTCCTTATCTCTCATCCTCCTATCTCTCCATCCTCTCCTCATCTCCCCATCCTCTCCTTCCATCCTCCCTCATCTCTCCATCCTCCCTCATCTCCCATCTCTCTCCTCATCTCCCCATCCTCTCCTCTCATCTCCTATCCTCATCCTTCATCTCTCCCATCCTCTCCTCTATCTCCCCATCCTCTCCTTCATCTCTCTTCCATCCTTCTCCTCATTCTCCTCATCCTCCTCATCTCCCATCCTCCCCTCATCTCTCTATCCTTCCTCATCTCCCCATCTCTCCTCATCTCTCCATCCTCCCCTCATCTCCCCATCCTCTCCTCATCTCCCCATCCTCTCCTCATCTCTCCCATCCTCCCCTCATCTCCCCATCCTCCCCATCCTATCCTCTCTCCTCATCCTCTCTCATCTCCCTATCCTCCCTCATCTCTCATCTCCTCATCTCCTCCATCTCCTCATCTCCCTCATCTCCCCATCCTCCCCTCATCTCCCCATCCTCTCCTCATCTCCCCATCCTCTCCTCATCTCCCCATCCTCTCCTCATCTCCCCATCCTCCCCTCATCTCCCCATCCTCTCCTCATCTCCCCATCCTCTCCTCATCTCCCCATCCTCCCCTCATCTCCCCATCCTCCCTCATCTCCCATCCTCCCTTATCTCTCCATCCTCCCCTCATCTCCCCATCCTCCCCTCATCTCCCCATCCTCTCCTCATCTCCTCATCCTCTCCTCATCTCCCCTTATCTCCTCATCCTCCCCATCTCCTCGATCCTCCCTCATCTCTCCATCCTCTCCTCATCTCCCCATCCTCCCTCATCTCCCCATCCTCCTCATCTCCCCATCCTCTCCTCATCTCCCCATCCTCTCCTCATCTCCCCATCCTCTCCTCATCTCCCCATCCTCCCTCATCTCCCCATCCTCTCCTCATCTCCCCATCCTCTCCTCATCTCCCCATCTCCCCATCTCCCCATCTCCCCATCCTCCTCTCATCTCCCATCTCCTCATCTCCCCATCCTCCCTCATCTCCCCATCCTCTCCTCATCTCCCCATCTCCCTCATCTCCCCATCCTCTCCTCATCTCCCCATCCTCCCCTCATCTCCCCATCCTCTCCCCATCTCCCCATCCTCCCCGCATCTCCCCATCCTCTCCTCATCTCCCCATCCTCTCCCCCATCTCCCCATCCTCCCCTCATCTCCCCATCCTCTCCTCATCTCCCCATCCTCTCCTCATCTCCCCATCCTCCCCTCATCTCCCCATCCTCTCCTCATCTCCCCATCCTCCCCCCATCTCCCCATCCTCCCTCATCTCCCCATCCTCCCCTCATCTCCCCATCCTCTCCTCATCTCCCCATCCTCTCCTCATCTCCCCATCCTCCCCTCATCTCCCCATCCTCTCCCTCATCTCCCCATCCTCTCCTCATCTCCCATCCTCTCCTCATCTCCCCATCCTCCCCTCATCTCCCCATCCTCCCCTCATCTCCCCATCCTCTCCTCATCTCCCCATCCTCCCTCATCTCCCCATCCTCTCCTCATCTCCCCATCCTCCCCTCATCTCCCCATCCTCCCTCATCTCCCCATCCTCTCCTCATCTCCCCATCCTCTCCTCATCTCCCCATCCTCTCCCTCATCTCCCCATCCTCTCCTCATCTCCCCATCCTCCCCTCATCTCCCCATCCTCCCTCATCTCCCCATCCTCTCCTCATCTCCCCATCCTCTCCCTCATCTCCCCATCCTCTCTCATCTCCCCATCCTCCCCTCATCTCCCCATCCTCCCCTCATCTCCCCATCCTCCCCTCATCTCCCCATCCTCCTCATCTCCTCATCTCCCCATCCTCCCCTCATCTCCCCATCCTCCCTCATCCCCATCCTCTCCTCATCTCCCCATCCTCTCCCTCATCTCCCCATCCTCTCCTCATCTCCCCATCCTCCCTCATCTCCCCATCCTCTCCTCATCTCCCCATCCTCTCCTCATCTCCCCATCCTCCCCTCATCTCCCCATCCTCTCCATCTCCCCATCCTCCCCTCATCTCCCCATCCTCTCCTCATCTCCCCATCCTCTCCTCATCTCCCCATCCTCCCCTCATCTCCCCATCCTCTCCTCATCTCCCCATCCTCTCCCTCATCTCCCCATCCTCCCCTCATCTCCCCATCCTCCCTCATCTCCCCATCCTCCCCTCATCTCCCCATCCTCTCCTCATCTCCCCATCCTCTCCTCATCTCCCCATCCTCTCCTCATCTCCCCATCCTCCCCTCATCTCCCCATCCTCCCCTCATCTCCCCATCCTCCCCTCATCTCCCCATCCTCCATCCTCATCCTCCTCATCTCCCCATCCTCTCCTCATCTCCCCATCCTCTCCCTCATCTCCCCATCCTCCCTCATCTCCCCATCCTCCCTCATCTCCCCATCCTCCTCATCTCCCCATCCTCCCCTCATCTCCTCATCTCCCCATCCTCTCCTCATCTCCCCATCCTCCATCTCCCCATCCTCCCCTCATCTCCCCATCCTCTCCTCATCTCCTCTCCTCATCTCCCCATCCTCTCCTCATCTCCCCATCCTCTCCTCATCTCCCCATCCTCTCCTCATCTCCCCATCCTCTCCTCATCTCCCCATCCTCCCCTCATCTCCCCATCCTCTCCTCATCCCCATCCTCCCCTCATCTCCCCATCCTCCCCTCATCTCCCCATCCTCCCCTCATCTCCCCATCCTCTCCTCATCTCCCCATCCTCTCCTCATCTCCCCATCCTCCCCTCATCTCCCCATCCTCTCCTCATCTCCCCATCCTCTCCTCATCTCCCCATCCTCCCCTCATCTCCCCATCCTCCCCTCATCTCCCCATCCTCTCCTCATCTCCCCATCCTCCCCTCATCTCCCCATCCTCCCCTCATCTCCCCATCCTCTCCTCATCTCCCCATCCTCTCCTCATCTCCCCATCCTCTCCTCATCTCCCCATCCTCCCCTCATCTCCCCATCCTCTCCTCATCTCCCCATCCTCTCCTCATCTCCCCATCCTCTCCCTCATCTCCCCATCCTCTCCTCATCTCCCCATCCTCCCTCATCTCCCCATCCTCTCCTCATCTCCCCATCCTCCCTCATCTCCCCATCCTCCCCTCATCTCCCCATCCTCTCCTCATCTCCCCATCTCCCCATCTCCCCATCCTCCCCTCATCTCCCCATCCTCCCCTCATCTCCCCATCCTCTCCTCATCTCCCCATCCTCCCCTCATCTCCCCATCCTCTCCTCATCTCCCCATCCTCCCCTCATCTCCCCATCCTCCCCTCATCTCCCCATCCTCTCCTCATCTCCCCATCCTCTCCTCATCTCCCCATCCTCCCCTCATCTCCCCATCCTCCCCTCATCTCCCCATCCTCCCCTCATCTCCCCATCCTCCCCTCATCTCCCCATCCTCTCCTCATCTCCCCATCCTCTCCTCATCTCCCCATCCTCCCTCATCTCCCCATCCTCCCCTCATCTCCCCATCCTCTCCTCATCTCCCCATCCTCTCCTCATCTCCCCATCCTCTCCTCATCTCCCCATCCTCCCCTCATCTCCCCATCCTCTCCTCATCTCCCCATCCTCCCCTCATCTCCCCATCCTCCCCTCATCTCCCCATCCTCCCTCATCTCCCCATCCTCCCCTCATCTCCCCATCCTCTCCTCATCTCCCCATCCTCTCCTCATCTCCCCATCCTCTCCTCATCTCCCCATCCTCCCCTCATCTCCCCATCCTCCCCTCATCTCCCCATCCTCTCCTCATCTCCCCATCCTCTCCTCATCTCCCCATCCTCCCCTCATCTCCCCATCCTCTCCTCATCTCCCCATCCTCTCCTCATCTCCCCATCCTCTCCTCATCTCCCCATCCTCTCCTCATCTCCCCATCCTCTCCTCATCTCCCCATCCTCTCCTCATCTCCCCATCCTCTCCTCATCTCCCCATCCTCCCCTCATCTCCCCATCCTCTCCTCATCTCCCCATCCTCCCCTCATCTCCCCATCCTCTCCTCATCTCCCCATCCTCCCCTCATCTCCCCATCCTCTCCTCATCTCCCCATCCTCCCCTCATCTCCCCATCCTCCCCTCATCTCCCCATCCTCTCCCTCATCCTCTCCTCATCTCCCCATCCTCCCCTCATCTCCCCATCCTCTCCCTTGTCCACCTCTCTCTCCATGTTTATTGACTAGGAGGATCATCCTCCCCTCATCTCCCCATCCTCCCCTCATCTCCCCATCCTCCCCTCATCTCCCCATCCTCTCCTCATCTCCCATCTGGACGCTATTTCTGAAACTATGCCACGCCATTGTGCCGCCCTATTACCAGCCTGTTCAACCTCTCTTTCATATCGTCTGAGATCCCCAAGGATTAGAGCTACCACATGATCATCCCCCCCTTCAAGGGAGACACCCTGGACCAAACTGCTATAGACCTATCCATCCTGCCCTGCATATCTAAGGTCTTGACCAAGTCTTCAAACAGGTCATAAGCCATCTCGAGAGTATCCACCGTACCTTCTCCGCTGTGCAATCTGGTTTCCGAGCCGGTCACAGGTGCACCTCAGCCACACTCAGGTACTAAATGATATCATAACCGCCATCGATAAAGGCCAGTGCTATGCAGCCGTCTTCATCGACCTCGCCAGAGCTTTCGACTCTGTCAATCACCAAATTCTTATCGGCAGACTCAACAGCCTCGGTTTTCGGATGACTGCCTTGCCTGGTTCACCAATTACTTTGCAGACAGAGTTCAGTGTGTCAAATCCAGAGCATGCTGTCCGGTCCTCTGGCAGTCTCTATGGGGGTGCCACAGGGTTCAATTCTCGGGCCGACTCTTTTTCTCTGTATATATCAATGATGTTGCTCTTGCTGCGGGCGATTCCTGATCCACCTCTCGCCAGACGACACCATTCTATATACTTTCGGCCCGTCATTGGACACTGTGCTATCAAACCTCAAACGAGCTTCAATGCCATACAGCACTCCTTCTGTGGCCTCCAACTGCTCTTAAACGCGAGTAAAACCAAATGCATGCTTTTCAACCGATCGCTGCCTGCACCCGCATGCCCGACTAGCATCACCACCCTGGATGGTTCCAACCTTGAATATGTGGACATCTATAAGTACCTAGGTGTCTGGCTAGACTGCAAACTCTCCTTCAGACTCACATCAAACATCTCAATCAAAAATCAAATCCAGAGTCGGCTTTCTATTCCGCAACAAAGCCTCCTTCACTCACGCTGCCAAGCTTACCTAGTAAAACTGACTATCCTACCGATCCTCGACTTCGGCGATGTCATCTACAAAATGGCTTCCAACACTCTACTCAGCAAACTGGATGCAGTCTATCACAGTGCCATCCGTTTTGTCACTAAAGCACCTTATACCACCCACCACTGCGACTTGTATGCTCTAGTCGGCTGGCCCTCACTACATATTCGTCGCCAGACCCACTGGCTCAGGTCATCTACAAGTCCATGCTAGGTAAAGCTCCGCCTTATCTCAGTTCACTGGTCACGATGGCAACACCCATCCGTAGCACGCGCTCCAGCAGGTGTATCTCACTGATCATCCCTAAAGCCAACACCTCATTTGGCCGCCTTTCGTTCCAGTACTCTGCTGCCTGTGACTGGAACGGTTGCAAAAAATAAGCTGAAGTTGGAGACTTTTATCTCCCTCACCAACTTCAAACATCAGCTATCCGAGCAGCTAACCGATCGCTGCAGCTGTACATAGTCTATAGGTAAATAGCTCACCCTTTTCACCTACCTCATTCCCATACTGTTTTTATACTGTTTTATTTATTTACTTTTCTGCTCTTTTGCACACCAATATCTCTACCTGTACATGACCATCTGATCATTTATCACTCCAGTGTTAATCTGCAAAATTGTATTATTCGCCTACCTCCTCATGCCTTTTGCACACATTGTATATAGACTGCCCATTTTTTCTACTGTGTTATTGACTTGCTAATTGTTTACTCCATGTGTAACTCTGTGTTGTCTGTTCACACTGCTATGCTTTATCTTGGCCAGGTCGCAGTTGCAAATGAGAACTTGTTCTCAACTAGCCTACCTGGTTAAATAAGGTGAAATAAAATAGATAAAGAAGATCATGTCATCGTCTCCCCGTCATCATCGTCTCGTCATCATCGTCACAGTCATCATCGTCTCCCCGTCATCATCGTCTCCCCGTCATCATCGTCTCCCCGTCCTCATCGTCTTTCCCCAGTCATCCTCGTCTCCCCGTCGCTCTATCGTCTCCCCGTCATCTATCGTCATCCCCGTCATCGTCTTCCGTCCTCCTCGTCTCACCCGTCATCCCTCGTCTCCCTAATCCTCCTCGTCTCGTCACTCCTCGTCTCCCCGTCACTCCTCGTCTCCCCCGTCATATCACTCGTCTCCCCGTCACTCCTCCGTCATGCAATCATATCCCCGTCTCCCCGTCATCATCGTCTATACACGAGTCTTCATCGTCTCCGTCCTCCTCGTCTCCCCGTCATCATCGTCCGTCGCCATCGTCTCGTGCTCCTCGTCTCCCCGTCATATCATCGTCTCCCCGTCATCATCGTCTCCCCGTCATCATCGTCCCAAGTCATCCTCGATGTCGTCATCATCGTCTCACCCGTCGCTCCTCGTCTCCCCGTCATATATCGTCTCGTCATCATCGTGTACGATCATCATCGTCTATACGTCCCCATCCTCCCCTCATCTCCCCATCCTCCCTCATCTCCCCATCCTCTCCTCATCTCCACCTCTCTCTCCATGTTTATTGACTGGGAGAGTTCATACAAACGTGTCTTAATGCATTGCTTTCATGTTCCTGGCTTTGTTGCAGAAAATGCACGGACCACAATATTGCAAATTGATCCGTCTAGCCCGTCACCTTTTGTTGTGGGTGGAGTGAACTACTGTGCATTATCTGCCTCCTGACTCCATCCCTCATCTCACCCCTTCCTCCCTCCACCTTTTTTTCTCTCTCTCCTTTCTTCTCCTCACAGGGATGGAATCAGCATGGTTAAACAGTCGCCCACCCGGTCAGTCTCAGGGTTGATTAGAGGAGCTACCATGGATGGTTTGATTGGTGAGCTCCGCGTCTGACGACCCTCAGCCCCTCTTCCACCTCCCCTCTTCTTCTCTCAACCCTTCTCCCCCCTCTCCCCTCTTCCTCCCTCACTCCTTCTCCCCCTCTCCTCCCCCTCTTCTTCCCTCACCCCTTCTCCCCCTCTCCTCCCCCTCTTCTCCCCTCACTCCTTCTCCCCCTCTCACACTCCCCTCTTCTCCCTCAGCCTTCTCCTCCTCTCCTCCCCCTCTTCTTCCCTCAGCCCTTCTCCTCTCACATCCCCTCTTCTTCCCTCAGCCTTCTCCTCCTCTCACACTCCTCTTCTTCCCTCAACCCTTCTCCCCTCTCACCTCCCCCTCTTCTTCCCTCACCCCTTCTCCCCCTCTTCTCTCCTCAGCCCTTCTCCCCCTCTCACACTCCCCCTCTTCTTCCCTCATCCCTTCTCCCCCTCCACTCCCCTCTTCTTCTCTCAAACCTTCTCCCCCTCTAACACTGCCCCTCTTCTTCCCTCACCCCTTCTCCCCCTCACACTCCCCCTCTTCTTCCCTCAACCCTTCTCCCCCTCTCACACTCCCCCTCTTCTTCCCTCAGCCCTCTTCTCCCCCTCTCACACTCCCCCTCTTCTTCCCTCATCCCTTCTCCCCCTCTTCTCCCCTCAACCCTTCTCCCCCTCTCACACTCCCCCTCTTCTTCCGTCATCCCTTCTCCCCCTCTTCTTCCCTCACCCCTTCTCCCCCCTCCACTCTCCCCCTCTTCTTCCCTCAACCCTTCTCCCCTCTCTCACACTCCCCCCGTCTTCTTCTGTCATCCCTTCTCCCCCCCTCTATCTACCTCTCAACCCTTCTCCTCCTCTCCACTCCCCCTCTTCTTCCCTCATCCCTTCTCCCCCTCCTCTTTCCTCATCCCTTCTCCCCCTCCTCTTTCCCTCATCCCTTCTCCCCCTCCCTGTGTTGTTGTTTCAGCTGGCTGGTCCTCCCCCTTCCCTCCTCCCCTCTACCCCCTCCCTCTCCTTCTGTCCTCGATCCCTACCTCCTCCCTCCTTCTTCCACCTCCTCTGTTATCCTTTCAGGTGGCTAGTCCTCCCCCTCCTCCTCCCCCCGTCCTCCCGTTCTCCTCCCCATTCTCCCCCTCTCCATCCCCCTCCTCCTCCTTCATCTTCCCCTCTCTTCCCCTCTCCACCCCCTCTTCCCTCTATCCTCCCCCTCTCCCCACTTATCCTCTCCTCCCATCTCCACCCCTCCTCCCTCATCCTCCCCCTCTCCCTCTTATCCTCTCCTCCCTCCTCCACCCCCCTCCTCCCCTCCTCCCTCCTCCACCCCCTCCTCCTCCTCCTCCTCCCTCCTCCCCCCCCTCCTCCTCCTCCTCCACCCCCTCCTCCCTCCTCTCCTCCCTCCTCACCCCCTCCTCCTCCTCTCCTCCCTCCTCCTCCCTCTCCTCCCCTCCCCCATCCCCTCCTCCCTCCTCCTCCTCGACTCTCCTCCTCCTCTCCTCCCCTCCCCGTCCCCCTCCTCCCTCCTCCTCCTCTCCTCCACCCCCTCTTCCCTCATCCTCCCCCTCTCCCCTCATCCTCTCCTCCCCTCCTCAAACCCCCTCCTCCCTCCTCCTCCTCCTCCTCCTCCCCTCCTCCCTCCCTCCTCCTCCCCTCCTCCCTCCTCCCTCCTCCCTCTGTTTTCCTTTCAGGTGACTGGTCAAGACAAGGTCATCAGACACACTGATGGAAACAAGAGCTACATAAAGGGACGACTGATCAGTAAAGATGTTGAAGTTGTCTCCTTTTCCTGAAAACTTCAGACTTTTCTACTTTCTACGTTTCTTTGTGAAAGAACAGCAGCTGTGAGGAGAAAAGTTAAGAGCAGAAAAGTTCTGAGTTGAACTGCTACGTGATACACTGTTCCTCCAGGCAGCAGAATGAAGTGGATGCAGTGTCAGAAACACAAGACAGACACGTCAAATATAAAGACTCTCTGTCCTCCCTCTTCCTCTCCATCCCTCTCCCTCCCTCTTCATCCCTCTCTCTCTCCCTCTTCCTCTCCATCTCTCTCCCTCCCTCTTCCTCTCCATCTCTCTCTCCCTCCTCTTCCTCTCCATCTCTCTCTCCTCCCTCTTCCTCTCCATCTCTCTCCCTCTCCCTCCCTCTCTCCCTCCGCTTCCTCTCCATCTCTCTCCCCTCTCTCTCTCTCTCTCCCTCCCTCCCTCCCTTTCTCTCCCTCTTCCTCCCTCTCTCCCTCTCCCTCTCTGTCTCCCTCTTTCTCCCTCTCTCTCCTCCCCATGCAGGACAGCTTTGAGGTGAAGACAAGACAGAACAGTCCTCCAGCTCTGTTTGTGTCTCAACTCGGACTCAGCTTTGGTCTCTTGAGCCAATCACCAATCTGACGTTCCAACATTATTCTGATACACACACACACACAGAGACACACTAACACAGCCGCTATCATCTTGATTTCTTGTGCTGAGAAATGACATCACATGCTAATTGCTAGCAGAGGGATCTTTAATAAATGTTTCATTCTGCACAGCATCATTACTGAACTAATGTCCTTATTAATCTACACTGGTAATTTCCACTCTGGAGGATAAGCTATTTGTGAGAGAAAGCGATGTTTCCCTTACGAGGAGGGGGGGAGGAGGAGGAGAGGAGAGAGGAGAGAGAGAGAGGAGAGAGAGAGAGAGAGAGAGAGAGAGAGAGAGAGAGAGAGAGAGAGAGAGAGAGAGAGGGGAGGGAGGGAGGAGAGAGAGGAGAGAGAGAGAGAGAGAGAGAGAGAGAGAGGGAGAGAGAGAGAGAGAGGAGAGGAGAGAGGGAGAGGGAGAGATGACCA
>NW_026285085.1:0-2183 GCF_023373465.1 Oncorhynchus keta | reverse complement strand
ACTAGGTATCCCCCTTTCCAACTGACTAGGTATCCCCCTTTCCAACTGACTAGGTATCCCCTCTTTCCAACTGACTAGGTATCCCCCTTTCCAACTGACTAGGTATCCCCCCTTTCCAACTGACTAGGTATCCCCCTTTCCTTTCCAACTGACTAGGTATCCCCTTCCTTTCCAACTGACTAGGTATCCCCCCTTTCCCTTTCCAACTGACTAGGTATCCCCCCTTTCCAACTGACTAGGTATCCCCCTTTCCAACTGACTAGGTATCCCCCTTTCCAACTGACTAGGTATCCCCCTTTCCCTTTCCAACTGACTAGGTATCCCCCTTTCCAACTGACTAGGTATCCCCCTTTCCAACTGACTAGGTATCCCCCTTTCCAACTGACTAGGTATCCCCCTTTCCAACTGACTAGGTATCCCCCCTTTCCAACTGACTAGGTATCCCCCTTTCCAACTGACTAGGTATCCCCCTTTCCAACTGACTAGGTATCCCCCTTTCCAGCTGACTAGGTATCCCCCTTTCCAACTGACTAGGTATCCTCCTTTCCAACTGACTAGGTATCCCTTTCCTTTCCAACTGACTAGGTATCCCCCTTTCCAACTGACTAGGTATCCTTTCCCTTTCCAACTGACTAGGTATCCCCCTTTCCAACTGACTAGGTATCCCCCTTTTCCAACTGACTAGGTATCCCCCTTTCCAACTGACTAGGTATCCCCCTTTCCAACTGACTGGGTATCCCCCTTTCCAACTGACTAGGTATCCCCCTTTCCAACTGACTAGGTATCCCCCCTTTCCAACTGACTAGGTATCCCCCTTTCCAACTGACTAGGTATCCCCCTTTCCAACTGACTAGGTATCCCCCTTTCCAACTGACTAGGTATCCCCCTTTCCAACTGACTAGGTATCCCCCTTTCCAACTGACTAGGTATCCCCCTTTCCAACTGACTAGGTATCCCCCTTTCCAACTGACTAGGTATCCCCCTTTCCAACTGACTAGGTATCCCCCTTTCCAACTGACTAGGTATCCCCCCTTTCCAACTGACTAGGTATCCCCCTTTCCAACTGACTAGGTATCCCCCCTTTCCAACTGACTAGGTATCCCCCTTTCCAACTGACTAGGTATCCCCCTTTCCCAACTGACTAGGTATCCCCCTTTCCAACTGACTAGGTATCCCCCTTTCCAACTGACTAGGTATCCCCCTTTCCAACTGACTAGGTATCCCCCCTTTCCAACTGACTAGGTAT
Organism: Oncorhynchus keta; assembly: GCF_023373465.1. Taxonomy (NCBI): domain Eukaryota; kingdom Metazoa; phylum Chordata; class Actinopteri; order Salmoniformes; family Salmonidae; genus Oncorhynchus; species Oncorhynchus keta. The sequence continues at coordinate 937 of NW_026285085.1, read as the reverse complement.
CCCCCCTTTCCAACTGACTAGGTATCCCCCTTTCCAACTGACTAGGTATCCCCCTTTCCAACTGACTAGGTATCCCCCTTTCCCTTTCCAACTGACTAGGTATCCCCCTTTCCAACTGACTAGGTATCCCCCTTTCCAACTGACTAGGTATCCCCCTTTCCAACTGACTAGGTATCCCCCTTTCCTTTCCAACTGACTAGGTATCCCCCTTTCCAACTGACTAGGTATCCCCCCTTTCCAACTGACTAGGTATCCCCCCTTTCCAACTGACTAGGTATCCCCCTTTCCAACTGACTAGGTATCCCCCTTTCCAACTGACTAGGTATCCCCCCTTTCCAACTGACTAGGTATCCCCCCTTTCCAACTGACTAGGTATCCCCCCTTTCCAACTGACTAGGTATCCCCCCTTTCCAACTGACTAGGTATCCCCCTTTCCAACTGACTAGGTATCCCCCTTTCCAACTGACTAGGTATCCCCCTTTCCAACTGACTAGGTATCCCCTTTCCCTTTCCAACTGACTAGGTATCCCCTTTCCCTTTCCAACTGACTAGGTATCCCCCTTTCCCTTTCCAACTGACTAGGTATCCCCCTTTCCCTTTCAACTGACTAGGTATCCCCCTTTCCCTTTCCAACTGACTAGGTATCCCCCTTTCCAACTGACTAGGTATCCCTCCCTTTCCAACTGACTAGGTATCCCCCCTTCCCTTTCCAACTGACTAGGTATCCCCCTTTCCCTTTCCAACTGACTAGGTATCCCCCTTTCCAACTGACTAGGTATCCCCCTTTCCAACTGACTAGGTATCCCCCTTTCCCTTTCAACTGACTAGGTATCCCCCTTTCCCTTTCCAACTGACTAGGTATCCCCCTTTCCAACTGACTAGGTATCCCCCTTTCCAACTGACTAGATATCCCCCCTTTCCAACTGACTAGGTATCC
>NW_026285084.1:0-69743 GCF_023373465.1 Oncorhynchus keta | reverse complement strand
TGGTGATAATGTGTGGTGGTGGTGATATTGTGTGTTGTTGGTGATATTGTGTGGTGATGATATTGTGTGGTGGTGATAATGTGTGGTGGTGTTGTTGGCCTGTTGCAGGTTGTTCGGGGGCTCTGGCCAGGGAGCTGTCCAAGGCCTACCCCTCCTCCTCTGTCACTGTGCTGGACCTTCCTACAGTCATCCAGACAGCCAGACAGCACTTCTCTGAACAGGATGATACCTTCGTGTTTCAGGAGGGTGAGCATCGTTAACCCTCCTAACCTCAACACCTCAGATCATCAGTCTGTATAAATGAATGATGGTGTTTTGTAGGAGACTTCTTTGGTGGAGACATCCCTCCAGCTGATCTGTACATCTTGGCCAGAATCCTCCATGACTGGAAGGAAGAGAAATGTGTTCAGCTGCTGAAGAAGATCCATGCATGTTGTCAACCAGGTGAGTGTTTTATGTTGTCAACCAGGTGAGTGTTTTATGTTGTCAACCAGGTGAGTGTTTTATGTTGTCAACCAGGTGAGTGTTTTATGTTGTCAACCAGGCGAGTGTTTTATGTTGTCAACCAGGCGAGTGTTTTATGTTGTCAACCAGGTGAGTGTTTTATGTTGTCAACCAGGTGAGTGTTTCATAATGTCAACCAGGTGAGTTCCATGTTCAAATAAAATAAAATTCATATCAAATTGTATTGGTCACATACACATGGGTAGCAGATTTTAATGCGAGTGTAGCGAAATGCTTGTGCTTCTGGTTCCGACAGCGCAGAAATATCTAACAACAATTCCCCAACAACTACCTAATACACACAAATCTAAAAAGGGGGAATGAAAATATGTACATATAAATATATGGATGAGCGATGTCCGAGTGGCATAGGCAAGATGCAACAAGATGGTATAGAGTACAGTATTTACATATGAGATGAGTAATGTAAGATATGTAAACATTATTAAAGTGGTATTATTTAAAGTGGCTAGTGATCCATTTGTTAAAGTGGCCAGTGTTTGGGTCTCCATGTAGGCAGCAGCCTCTCTGAGTTAGTGATGGCTGTTTAACAGTCTGATGGCCTTGAGATAGAAGCTGTTTCTCAATCTCTCGGTCCCAGCTTTGATGCACTTGTACTGACCTCGCCTTCTGGATGATAGCGCTGTGAACAGGCAGTGGTTTGAGTGGTTGTTGTCCTTGATGATCTTTTCGGCCGTTCTGTGACATCGGGTGCTGTAGGTGTCATGGAGGGCAGGTAGTTTGTTCTCAAATTTGCTTTATTAAAATCTCCAGCTATGATAAATGCAGCCTCAGGATATATGGTTTCCAGTTTACATAGAGTCCAGTGAAGTTACTTTAGGGCCATCTTGGTGTCTGCTTTAGGGGGAATGTACACAGCTGTGATTATAAATTACGAGAATTCTCTTAGAAGGTAATATGGCCGGCATTTGATTGTGAGGAATTCGAGGCCGGGTGAGCAGAAGAACTTGAATTCCTGTCTGTTGTTATGATTACACCATGAGTTGTTTAGCATGGACAGGAAGGGGAACTCTGTTGTCCTGGAAAGGAATAGCAAGAGGGCCATGCGACATGTTTCTTTTGTGAAACTGTGGATACAACCACAGTCAGGACAATGGACTATAAATGACAGACACTGACCTGGCAAAGCCTGACACACTGCCTAGAACCTGACGAGGCCATTCAACCACAGCCTCGACCTCTAGAGACTCAGACAACAAGTTGTGCATCTGAAGGACTATGTTAGATAGACGTGTTGCCATAATGGATCAGAATAATCTTCGGCACAGTCTGAATCTCAGGGCAGTCTACCCCATCACAGAAACGTTCCAGAAATGTAACCAGTGTTATCAAATCAAATTATATTGGTCACATACACATATTTAGCAGATGTTATTTAGCAGGTGTATTGAAATGCTTGTGTTCATAGCTCCAACAGTGCAGTAGTATCTAAAAATTCACAACAACACACATCTAAAAATAAAAGAATGGAATGAAGAAATTTATAAATATTAGGAGGAGCAATGTCGGAATGGCATTGACTAAAATGCAGTAGATTAGAACACAGTATATACATGTGAAATGAGTAAAGCAGTATGTAAACATTTTTAAAGTGGCCAGTGATTCCATGTATACTGGGCAGCAGCCTCTCCAGTGCAGGATTGAGTAAACCCAGCTTTGATGTCCCTGTACTGACCTCGCCTTCTCGTCTAGTACTTCCGGGTTGGAGCGAGCGGTCGCATCCGCACTTTGCTCCGCAGGTAGTATAACTTTTCATTACATTTCATTACATTTCATTATAGTACAACGGTTTGATTTGTCTAATCTTAGCAATTTCTTCTTAGCTAGCTACATAGCCGTCTTTGTATCAAAGATAATTGCGTAATTATCGTATTTCGTCGTCCTAACGTAGTCTACACTGCTATCTGCCCAGCAGCTAGCCAGCTAGCAAACGTCCACCGTCTACCGAATAGCAGCACTGTAGAAACTATTACACTCAACTGAACAACTTGATTAGTGTAGTGTTAGCTAGCTACATAGTTGTCTTTGCTGTCTTCGTATCCAAGATAATTGTGTAGTTTAGAGTGTGTAGTCTTAGAGTGATTATCTTAATTTACCGAGGTTAGCTAGCCAGCTATTTGTCGTCCTTAACGTAGGAGACACTGCTAGCTAGCCAACAGCTAGCCAACGTCTACCGAATAGAACTTCCGCACTCAACAATCCGGTCGCATTCCGCTTCGCTCCACAGGTAGTATCACATTTTCATTTCATTTCATTACAGCACAACGGTTTGATTTGTTTGATCGTAGCTAGCTACATAGCTAGCTACATAGCCGTCTTTGTATCAATAGCTAGCCAGCTATTGTCGTTCTTTTAACGCAACGTAACGTAATCAACACAACATAGCTAGCCAGCTAGCCCACGAATAGCAGCACTGTAGAAACTATTACACTCAACGGAACGACTTGATTAGTGTAGTGTCAACAATGCAGCCACTGCCAGCTAGCCTGCAAAGTCAACAACGCAGCCACTGCCAGCTAGCCTACTTCAGCAGTACTGTATCATTTTAATCATTTTAGTCAATAAGATTCTTGCTACGTAAGCTTAACTTTCTGAACATTCGAGACGTGTAGTCCACTTGTCATTCCAATCTCCTTGCATTAGCGTAGCCTCTTCTGTAGCCTGTCAACTATGTGTCTGTCTATCCCAGTTCTCTCCTCTCTGCACAGACCATACCAACGCTCCACACCGCGTGGCCGCGGCCACCCTAATCTGGTGGTCCCAGCGCGCACGACCCACGTGGAGCTCCAGGTCTCCGGTAGCCTCTGGAACTGCCGATCTGCGGCCAACAAGGCAGAGTTCATCTCAGCCTATGCCTCCCTCCAGTCCCTCGACTTCTTGGCACTGACGGAAACATGGATCACCACAGATAACACTGCTACTCCTACTGCTCTCTCTTCGTCCGCCCACGTGTTCTCGCACACCCCGAGAGCTTCTGGTCAGCGTGGTTGGTGGCACCGGGATCCTCATCTCTCCCAAGTGGTCATTCTCTCTCTTTCTCCTTACCCATCTGTCTATCGCCCTCCTTGAATTCCATGCTGTCACAGTTACCAGCCCTTTCGCTTAACATCCTTATCATTTATCGCCCTCCAGGTCCCCGGAGAGTTCATCAATGAGCTTGATGCCTTGATTAGCTCCTCCTGAGGACGGCTCACCTCTCACACAGTTCTGGGCGACTTTAACCTCCCCCCGTCTACCTTTGACTCATTCCTCTCTGCCTCTTCTTTTCCACTCCTCTCCTCTTTTGACTCACCCTCTACACTTCCCCCCCTACTCACAAGGCAGGCAATACGCTCGACCTCATCTTTACTAGATGCTGTTCTTCCACTAACCTCATTGCAACTCCCCTCCAAGTCTCCGACCACTACCTTGTATCCTTTTCCCTCTCGCTCTCATCCAACACTTCCCACACTGCCCTACTCGGATGGTATCGCGCCGTCCCAACCTTCGCTCTCTCTCCCCGCTTCTCCCTCTTCCATCCTATCATCTCTTCCCTCTGCTCAAACCTTCTCCAACCCTATCTCCTGATTCTGCCTCCTCAACCCTCCTCTCCTCCCCTTTCTGCATCCTTTGACTCTCTATGTCCCTATCCTCCAGGCCGGCTCGGTCCTCCCCTCCCGCTCCGGGCTCGGGACGACTCCACAGCAGCTCACAGAACAGGGCTCCGGGCAGCCGGCGGAAATGGAGGAAAATCCGCCTCCCTGCGGACCTGGCATCCTTTCACTCCTCCCCTCTCTACATTTTCCTCCTCTGTCTCTGCTGCTTAAGCCACTTTCTACCACTCTAAATTCCAAGCATCTGCCTCTAACCCTAGGAAGCTCTTTTGCCACCTTCTCTCCCTCCTGAATCCTCCTCCCCCTCCCTCCTCCCTCTCTGCAGATGACTTCGTCAACCATTTTGAAAAGAAGGTCGACGACATCCGATCCTCGTTTGCTAAGTCAAACGACACCGCTGGTTCTGCTCACACTGCCCTATGCTCTGACCTCTTTCTCCCTCTCTCTCCAGATGAAATCTCGCGTTTTGTGACGGCCGTCGCCCCAACAACCTGCCCGCTTGACCCTATCCCTCCTCTCTTCTCCAGACCATTTGCGGAGACCTCTCCCTACCTCACCTCGCTCATCAACTCATCCCCTGACCGCTGGCTACGTCTCTTCCGTCTTCAAGAGCGAGAGTTGCACCCCTTCTGAAAAAAACCTACACTCGATCCCTCCGATGTCAACAACTACAGACCAGTATCCCTTCTTTCTTTTCTCTCCAAAACTCTTGAACGTGCCGTCCTTGGCCAGCTCTCCCCGCTATCTCTCTCTGAATGACCTTCTTGATCCAAATCAGTCAGGTTTCAAGACTAGTCATTCAACTGAAACTGCTCTTCTCTGTATCACGGAGGCGCTCCGCACTGCTAAAGCTAACTCTCTCTCTCTGCTCTCATCCTTCTAGACCTATCGGCTGCCTTCGATACTGTGAACCATCAGATCCTCCTCTCCCACCCTCTCCGAGTTGGGCATCTCCGGCGCGGCCCACGCTTGGTTGCGTCCTACCTGACAGGTCGCTCCTACCAGGTGGCGTGGCGAGATCTGTCTCCTCACCACGCGCTCTCACCACTGGTGTCCCCCAGGGCTCTGTTCTAGGCCCTCTCCTATTCTCGCTATACACCAAGTCACTTGGCTCTGTCATAACCTCACATGGTCTCTCCTATCATTGCTATGCAGACGACACACAATTAATCTTCTCCTTTCCCCCTTCTGATGACCAGGTGGCGAATCGCATCTCTGCATGTCTGGCAGACATATCAGTGTGGATGACGGATCACCACCTCAAGCTGAACCTCGGCAAGACGGAGCTGCTCTTCCTCCCGGGGGAAGGACTCCCCGTTCCATGATCTCGCCATCACGGTTGACAACTCCATTGTGTCCTCCTCCCAGAGCGCTAAGAACCTTGGCGTGATCCTGGACAACACCCTGTCGTTCTCAACTAACATCAAGGCGGTGGCCCGTTCCTGTAGGTTCATGCTCTACAACATCCGCAGAGTGCGACCCTGCCTCACACAGGAAGCGGCGCAGGTCCTAATCCAGGCACTTGTCATCTCCCGTCTGGTTACTGCAACTCGCTCTTGGCTGGGCTCCCTGCCTGTGCCATTAAACCCCTACAACTCATCCAGAACGCTGCAGCCCGTCTGGTGTTCAACCTTCCCAAGTTCTCTCACGTCACCCCGCTCCTCCGCTCTCTCCACTGGCTTCCAGTTGGCTTCTCGCATCCGCTACAAGACCATGGTGCTTGCCTACGGAGCTGTGAGGGAACGGCACCTCAGTACCTCCAGGCTCTGATCCAGGCCCTACACCCAAACAAGGGCACTGCGTTCATCCACCTCTGGCCTGCTCGCCTCCCTACCACTGAGGAAGTACAGTTCCCGCTCAGCCCAGTCAAAACTGTTCGCTGCTCTGGCCCCCAATGGTGGAACAAACGCCCTCACGACGCCAGGACAGCGGAGTCAATCACCACCTTCCCGGAGACACCTGAAACCCCACCTCTTTAAGGAATACCTAGGATAGGATAAGTAATCCTTCTCACCCCCCTAAAAGATTTAGATGCACTATTGTAAAGTGGCTGTTCCACTGGATGTCATAAGGTGAATGCACCAATTTGTAAGTCGCTCTGGATAAGAGCGTCTGCTAAATGACTTAAATGTAAATGTATTTGATTTGTATCTGCTTCTTAAATTCCATTTGTTTGGCAGCGCTCTCCTTCTTTTTGTGTGAGGCATGTTGGGTTATGTGGCCCCTCAGGCAGACCTTGAAAGCCTCCCAGGCCACTCCAGATGATGGGGGGAAGGGTAGATTTTCTTTGTACAAGTCAATTTGAGCATTCAAAGAACCTGAAGTAAACATCCAATAATTAACTGCAATTAAGGATCCTCCTACGAAAATTACTTAATTTACTAAAGGGGACAAAGCAGAGATTCACATCAGACCTCAGATATCAGATTCACATCAGATATCAGTATGCTCCCAATTGTGCATGAGAGGGGGGAGACACCACAAGTTGTTGACAGGGCGCACAACAATCAAAACCCCAAAATGCACAACCGGTAGCAATGTTAATCAATCTCTCTCTCTCTCTCTCTCTCTCTCTCTCTCTCTCTCTCTCTCTCTCTGTCTCTGTCTCTCTCTCTCTCTCTCTCTCTCTCTGTCTCTCTCTCTCTCTCTCTCTGTCTCTGTCTCTCTCTCTCTCTCTCTGTCTCTCTGTCTCTGTCTCTGTCTCTCTGTCTCTCTGTCTCTCTCTCTCTCTCTCTCTCTCTCTCTCTCTCTCTCTCTCTCTGTCTCTCTCTCTCTCTCTCTCTCTCTCTCTCTCTCTCTCTCTCTCTGTCTCTCTGTCTCTCTCTCTCTCTCTCTCTCTCTCTCTCTCTCTCTCTCTCTCTGTCTCTGTCTCTGTCTCTCTCTCTGTCTCTCTCTCTCAATTCAATTTAAATTCAATTCAATGACTTTATTGGCATGGGAAACATGTGTTAACATTGCCAAAGCAAGTGAGGTAGATAATATATAAATTGAATATATAAAGTGAAATAAACAATAAAAATTAACAGTAAACATTACACATACAGAAGTTTCAAAACAATAAAGACATTACAAATGTCATATTATATATAAACAGTGTTTTAACAATGTACAAATGGTTAAAGGACACAAGATAAAATAAATAAGCATAAATATGGGTTGTATTCACAATGGTGTTTGTTCTTCACTGGTTGCCCTTTTCTCATGTGTGGGCAGTGAGCACATAGATATGCAAAATCTTTGTTTTCGAATTCTTTGTGGATCTGCCTGAAATATGTCTCTCTAATATGGTCATACATTGGGCAGGAGGTTAAGAAGTGCAAAACAGTTTCCACCTCATGTGTGGGCTGAGAGCCTGTTTTCTCTTGAGCCATGTCTGCCTACGGCGGCCTTTCTCAATAGCAAGGCTATGCTCACTGAGTCTGTACATAGTCAAAGCTTTCCTTAATTTTGGGTCAGTCACAGTGGTCAGGTATTCTGCCGCTCTGTACTCTCTGTGTAGGGCCAAATAGCATTCTAGTTTGCTCTGTTTTTTTGTTAATTCTTTCCAATGTGTCAAGTAATTATCTTTTGTTTTCTCATGATTTGGTTGGGTCTAATTGTACTGCTGTCCTGGGGCTCTGTAGGCCCTACACCCAAACAAGTGTGTTTGTGAACAGAGCCCCAGGACCAGCTCCCTGCTTAGGGACTCTTCTCCAGGTTCATCTCTCTGTAGGTGATGGCTTTGTTATGGAAGGTTTGGGAATCGCTTCCTTTTAGGTGGTTATAGAATTTAACGGCTCTTTTCTGGATTTTGATAATTAGTGGGTATCGGTCTAATTCTGCTCTGCATGCATTATTTGGTGTTCTACGTTGTACACAGAGGATATTTTTGCAGAATTCTGCATGCAGAGTCTCAATTTGGTGTTTGTCCCATTTTGTGAAGTCTTGGTTGGTGAGCGGACCCCAGACCTCACAACCATAAAGGGCAATGGGCTCTATGACTGATTCAAGTATTTTTTGCCAAATCCTAATTGGTATGTTGAAATTTCTGTTCCTTTTGATGGCATAGAATGCCCTTCTTGCCTTGTCTCTCAGATTGTTCACAGCTTTGTGGAAGTTACCTGTGGCACTGATGTTTAGGCCAAGGTATGTATAGTTTTTTTGTGTGCTCTAGGGCAACAGTGTCTAGATGAAATTTGTATTTGTGGCCCTGGTGACTGGACCTTTTTTGGAACACCATTATTTTGGTCTTACTGAGATTTACTGCCAGGGCCCAGGTCTGACAGAATCTGTGCATAAGATCTAGGTGCTGCTGTAGGCCCTCCTTGGTTGGTGACAGAAGCACCAGATCATCAGCAAACAACAGACATTTGACTTGATTCTAGTAGGGTGAGGCCGGGTGCTGCAGACTTTTCTAGTGCCCCGCCAATTCGTTGATATATATGTTGAAGAGGGTGGGGCTTAAGCTGCATCCCTGTTTCACCCCACGACCCTGTGTGAAGAAATGTGTGTTTTTTGCCCATTTTAACCGCACACTTGTTGTTTGTGTACATGGATTTTATAATATCGTATGTTTTACCCCCAACACCACTTTCCATCAGTTTGTATAGCAGACCCTCATGCCAAATTGAGTCAAATGCTTTTTTAAAAATCAACAAAGCATGAGAAGACTTTGCCTTTGTTTTGGTTTGTTTGGTTGTCAATTAGGGTGCGCAGGGTGAATACATGGTCTGTTGTACGGTAATTTGGTAAAAAGCCAATTTGACATTTGTTCAGTACATTGTTTGGAAATGCAGAGTCTGCTGTTAATAATAATGCAGAGGATTTTCCCAAGGTTACTGTTGACTATATTCCACGGTAGTTATTGGGGTCAAATTTGTCTCCCACTTTTGTGGATTGGGGTGATCAGTCCTTGGTTCCAAATATTGGGGAAGTTGCCAGAGCTGTATTTGATCATGTATGATGTTAAAAGAGTTTTAATCTTCTCCTTTCCCCCTTCTGTATAGCCAATTGGAATTTGTTGTCTGTATATTTGATCATTTCATTGAGGATACCATCAACACCACAGGCCTTTTGGGTTGGAGGGTTTTATTTTGTCCTGTAACTCATTCATTGTAATTGGAGCTACAAGACCATCCAGTGGGTTCTGGTAGTCTTTAATAGTTGATTCTAAGATCTGTATTTGATCATGTATATGTTTTTGCTCTTTATTTTTTGTTATAGAGCCAAAAAGATTGGAGAAGTGGTTTACCCATACATCTCCATTTTGGATAGATCATTCTTTGTGTTGTTGTTTGTTTAGTGTTTTCCAATTTTCCCAGAAGTGGTTAGAGTCTATGGATTCTTCAATTACATTGAGCTGATTTCTGACATGCTGTTCCTTCTTTTTCCGTAGTGTATTTCTGTATTGTTTTAGTGATTCACCATAGTGAATGCGTAGACTCAGGTTTTCCGGGTCTCTATGTTTTTGGTTGGACAGGTTTCTCCATTTCTTTCTTAGATTTTTGCATTCTTCATCAAACCATTTGTCATTATTGTTAATTTTCTTCGGTTCTCTATTTGAGATTTTTAGATTTGATAGGGAAGCTGAGAGGTCAAATATACTGTTAAGATGTTCTACTGCCAAGATTACACCTTCACTCTCTCTCTCTCTCTCTCTCTCTCTCTCTCTCTCTCTCTGTCTCTCTCGCTCTCGCTCTCTCTCTCTCTCTGTCTCTCTCGCTCTCTCTCTATAGGTGGTGGGGTTCTGTTAGTGGAGGCTCTACTGTTTGAGAACCGTCGAGGTCCGGTCATGGCTCAGATCTTCTCCCTCAACATGTTGGTCCAGACGGAGGGAAAGGAGCATCCTCCCTCTCAGTACTCTAACATGCTCTCCTTCGCTGGTTTCCACAACGTCCAGGTCTGTCGGACAGGGAAATCCTACGATGCCATCCTGGCCATCAAATGAACCTGTCAGGCTGTTTAGACCATGAAATATCTATGGTTTTAGACAATGACATCTCTATGGTTCAGACTGGATATCTTAGGAAGTATCTATCTTGTGTGAAGCCTCCATATTAGCAGTCTGTCTGCATGAACCTCACCCTTCAGATGCAGCCGACCCGATAGTCTCCTGGTGACTCTGTTATTGGCTAGCTAAGATGACATCACAGTGTTATTCTTTTTATTATTTTTTTTCAGGGTCATGTCTTCTCCCTCAAATGCAAATATTTTGTTTTTCCGTGCATAGAGTCTGTATATTATCTGAGATGTGATAGTGATGTTATTCTCACTTCAAAGACGAGGGAAAATGTGGGCATAACTGTAATGTTCGACCTGTAACCTGTTAGTAATATCCTATTAAAGGAGTTTCCTCAGCAACAACCCATCGTACAGTTATGTTTCTACGGGATACAGTGAGTACACTGGTACCAGAGGTCTGATCCACACACTAGACACAGATGTCAGAATGTCTATTCCACGTTGATTCAACCAGTGTGTGGCCTGTGGGCAGTCTCTGCTGTTGCTCTCTTAACAGCTCTCCTGCTCTATCTAGTGTCACATCTGTGCATCTATTCCTGAAGAACAATTATTTAAGTAGGGTACTGTTCAATGTCCAGGGAGAAGAGAAGGAGTTTTTGCAAGTTAAAAAATATATATTTCCGGACCCATATCTAACCCCCTTTTTTTCTGTGTCGGCACAAAACTACCTCCATACTTCCATTGATTTTTTAAAACCGGTGACACTTGTGGGGGTCGTAGTGAGAGTCTCGTGTTCATGAAAGTAGTTTGATGGCCAAACCGTTCGGGCGCTACAGCCATATTCGTGAGAAGACCGATTTCCGTGATGTCTCATGCTCTGACCAACACAGCTGTAGCTCGGCCTCCTTCCACAGCAGATGTATATATATATATGCTACAGACGGATGTGGTGGATTGTATTGTAAACAATGTATACGAAATGCTTCAGTCTGGTTGTAGACCCCATCATAGCACTGAGACTGCACTTGTGAAGGTGGTAAATGACCTTTTAATGGCATCAGACCGAGGCTCTGCATCTGTCCTCGTGCTCCTTGACCTTAGTGCTGCTTTTGATACCATCGATCACTACATTCTTTTGGAGAGATTGGAAACTCAAATTGGTCTACACGGACAAGTTCTGGCCTGGTTTAGATCTTATCTGTCGGAAAGATATCAGTTTGTCTCTGTGAATGGTTTGTCCTCTGACAAATCAACTGTAAATTTCGGTGTTCCTCAAGGTTCCATTTTAGGACCACTATTGTTTTCAATTATATATTTTACCTCTTGGGGATGTCATTCGAAAACATAATGTTAACTTTCACTGCTATGCGGATGACACACAGCTGTACATTTCAATGAAACATGGTGAAGCCCCAAAATTGCCCTCGCTAGAAGCATGTGTTTCAGACATAAGGAAGTGGATGGCTGTAAACGTTCTACTTTTAAACTCGGACAAAACAGAGATGCTTGTTCTAGGTCCCAAGAAACAAAGAGATCTTCTGTTGAATCTGACAATTAATCTTAATGGTTGTACAGTCGTCTCAAATAAAACTGGTAAGGACCTCGGCGTTACTCTGGACCCTGATCTCTCTTTTGAAGAACATATCAGGACCATTTCAAGGACAGCTTTTTTCCATCTACGTAACATTGCAAAAATCAGAAACTTTCTGTCCAAAAATGATGCAGAAAAATTAATCCATGCTTTTGTCACTTCTAAGTTAGACTACTGCAATGCTCTACTCTACCGGCTACCCGGATAAAGCACTAAATAAACTTCAGTTAGTGCTAAATACGGCTGCTAGAATCCTGACTAGAACCCAAAAATTTGATCATATTACTCCAGTGCTAGCCTCCCTACACTGGCTTCCTGTCAAAGCAAGGGCTGATTTCAAGGTTTTACTGCTAACCTACAAAGCATTACATGGGCTTGCTCCTACCTATCTCTCTGATTTGGTCCTGCCGTACATACCTACATGTACGCTAAGGTCACAAGACGCAGGCCTCCTAATTGTCCCTAGAATTTCTCAGCAAACAGCTGGAGGCAGGGCTTTCTCCCATAGAGCTACATTTTTATGGAAAGGTCTGCCTACCCATGTCAGAGACGCAAACTCGGTCTCAACCTTTACAGTTTTTCTCAGTGCATTTCTTAGATCAAAAGTGCAATTCTTGATACTACTTGTACAAATTCCAAATCATCTAGTCACTTGTGCACATCATTAAAGCAATTTCTTATTCCTTTTGAGCAAATTGCAATTGATAATGTACAAGTGTCAGCTTTTTTCCACATTATCAATTGCTCATGTCATGTTGATCAAAATGTAGTAGATGGTTCTCTGTTGAATAGTCTTACCCCTCAAAACATCTAGGCATTAGTTCCTTGCATAAGCCATTACATGCAAAATTGTTGAACTATTTGTCATAAACTGTCAAGCATAGTTTTACACATTTCTATTAGACCTTTTGTACAAAAACATGAATTGATGAATCGTGCAGGTGAAATTGACCCTCACTCATGAAGGAATGTAAAGTGTTAGTTCAACCAACAATCAACCAGTTGTCTAAATTTCTCAAAAGTGCATCTCATGAAGAATCAATTGGCAAGCATACATAGACAGACCACAACACAGAGTTGCAATTTTCCAATAATGGATGGACCAGGAAATGAACAGGGTCAACAGCCAAGAGGAGGAGGAAGAAGAGGAGCAAGGATGCATGGTGGAAGGCAAAACAGAGGCTCCACCCGGCACAGCCAGAAAAGGACTAGCCATCCCTCATAGCCTGGTTCCTCTCTAGGTTTCTTCCTAGGTATTGGCCTTTCTAGGGAGTTTTTCCTAGCCACCGTGCTTCTACACCTGCATTGCTTGCTGTTTGGGGTTTAAGGCTGGGTTTCTGTACAGCACTTTGAGATATCAGCTGATGTACGAAGGGCTATATTAATACATTTGATTTGATTTGATGAATAATTTCAAATTCCTTATATTAGGCAAATACAGATTGCCAGAGATAGACTTCTACACAATTTACAAACAAAACACTTGTGTTTAGTGAGTCTGCCAGATCAGATGCAGTAGGGATGACCAGGGATTTTCTCTTAGGTAAAAATACTTTAAAGTACTACTGAAGTACTTTACTCCACTGTGTGTGCATGTCTTTTGGGGGGTAAAAAGCATGAACGTGGCATTGCTAGCTGGCTTCTGACTTAACCAACCTACTTTACTAGCAAACTGTATCAGGCAGCTTTAGATGCGAGTGGAAAACAAATGTTCTTGCTGGCTATCTATCTGATTTGATAAAGTAGCAAGCTAGCTAGCTAAGTGGACTGTAGCTATGTTTCTAGAAAAATAACTATATATATACTAGTTATATATTATTTTATTTTTGAGACTTAGATTTTTTGGTTTTGGTCAATATTTTCAAAGTGTAATTAAGAGACTTTACAATAATAGTAACAGCTCTGTTAAATTATCCCATAGAACTTCACAGATTCAACATTAGACGCTGAATTAAACAAAGATGCCCAATTTCTCATTTTTTGGGGGGGGCTCGGCTAACCGGATGTTCGTTCCTGATTCGGCCCGGCCTCAGGTCCTGGAATGGGCTTACTCCTTCTATAAGGGCTCAGGGCCAGTCCCAGATGCAGACACGGGAGGCGGATGGTTTGAGCATTTGATATTTATTAGTTCCAAAAGGGGTAGGCAAAGAATAGTGGTGGACAGGCAGAAGGTCAAAACCAGATCAGAGTTCAGGAGGTACAGAGTGGCAGGCAGGCTTGAGGTCAGGGCAGGCAGACTGGTCAGCAGGCAGGTACAGAGTGGCAGGCAGGCTTGAGGTCAGGGCAGGCAGACTGGTCAGCAGGCAGGTACAGAGTGGCAGACAGGCTTGAGATCAGGGCAGGCAGACTGGTCAGCAGGCAGGTACAGAGTGGCAGGCAGGCTTGAGGTCAGGGCAGGCAGACTGGTCAGCAGGCAGGTACAGAGTGGCAGACAGGCTTGAGGTCAGGGCAGGCAGACTGGTCAGCAGGCAGGTACAGAGTGGCAGACAGGCTTGAGGTCAGGGCAGGCAGACTGGTCAGCAGGCAGGTACAGAGTGGCAGGCAGGCTTGAGGTCAGGGCAGGCAGACTGGTCAGCAGGCAGGTACAGAGTGGCAGGCAGGCTTGAGGTCAGGGCAGGCAGACTGGTCAGCAGGCAGGTACAGAGTGGCAGACAGGCTTGAGGTCAGGGCAGGCAGACTGGTCAGCAGGCAGGTACAGAGTGGCAGACAGGCTTGAGGTCAGGGCAGGCAGACTGATCAGCAGGCAGGTACAGAGTGGCAGGCAGGCTTGAGGTCAGGGCAGGCAGACTGGTCAGCAGGCAGGTACAGAGTGGCAGGCAGGCTTGAGGTCAGGGCAGGCAGACTGGTCAGCAGGCAGGTACAGAGTGGCAGACAGGCTTGAGGTCAGGGCAGGCAGACTGGTCAGCAGGCAGGTACAGAGTGGCAGGCAGGCTTGAGGTCAGGGCAGGCAGACTGGTGAGCAGGCAGGTACAGAGTCCAGAAAACAGGCAAGGGTCAAAACTGGGAGAGAGAGAGAATATGGGCCTAGAAACCAAAGACAGAGGACTGTGAGACAAGGGCTTAATCCTGGACACATGAAAAGTGGGGTGAACATGGAGGGTACGGGGCAACAACAGACGAACAGCAGTGGGACTATGGACTCTAGAAATGGGGAAAGGACCAATGCAACGGGGGGAGAGTTTACCGGATTCTACCCGGAGGGTCCCGAGTGGATAACACCCTCTGCCCGACCCGATAGTGAGGAGCCAGAGTCCGGTGGCATTCCGCTTGTTGACGATACCTGGAGAACCACCCGAGCAATTCTCCAGGTAACCTAACCAATGATATGATGATAACTACAGGTCAATGTAGCAGTAGGTCTATAACTCAGAGATAACCTATAGACCAATGTAGCAGTAGGTCTATAACTCAGAGATAGCCTATAGGTCAATGTAGCAGTAGGTCTATAACTCAGAGATAACCCATAGACCAATGTAGCAGTAGGTATATAACTCAGAGATAGCCTATAGGTCAATGTAGCAGTAGATCTATAACTCAGAGATAACCTATATACCAATGTAGCAGTAGGTCTATAACTCAGAGATAGCCTATAGGTCAATGTAGCAGTAGGTCTATAACTCAGAGATAACCTATAGACCAATGTAGCAGTAGGTCTATAACTCAGAGATAGCCTATAGGTCAATGTAGCAGTAGATCTATAACTCAGAGATAGTCTATAGACCAATGCAACAGTAGGTCTATAACTCAGAGATAACCTATATACCAATGTAGCAGTAGGTCTATAACTCAGAGATAGCCTATAGGTCAATGTAGCAGTAGGTCTATAACTCAGAGATAGCCTATAGGTCAATGTAGCAGTAGGTCTATAACTCAGAGATAGCCTATAGGGCAATGCAGCAGTAGGTCTATAACTCCAAGACCAAAGAGCTGTCAAAGGACACTAGAAACAAAATTGTAGACCTGCACCAGGCTGGGAAGACTGAATCTGCAATAGGTAAGCAGCTTGGTTTGAAGAAATCAACTGTGGGAGCAATTATTAGGAAATGGAAGACATACAAGACCACTGATAATCTCCCTCGATCTGGGGCTCCACGCAAGATCTCACCCCGTGGGGTCAAAATGATCACAAGAACAGTGAGCAAAAATCCCAGAACCACACGGGGGGACCTAGTGAATGACCTGCAGAGAGCTGGGACCAAAGTAACAAAGCCTACCATCAGTGACACACTCCGCCACCAGGGACTCAAATCCTGCAGTGCCAGACGTGTCCCCCTGCTTAAGCCAGTACATGTCCAGGCCCGTCTGAAGTTTGCTAGAAAGCATTTGGATGATCCAGAAGAAGATTGGGAGAATGTCATATGGTCAGATGAAACCAAAATATAAGTTTTTGGTAAAAACTCAACTCGTCGTGTTTGGATGACAAAGAATGCTGAGTTGCATCCAAAGAACACCATACCTACTGTGAAGCATGGGGGTGGAAACATCATGCTTTGGGGCTGTTTTTCTGCAAAGGGACCAGGACGACTGATCCGTGTAAAGGAAAGAATGAATGGGGCCATGTATCGTGAGATTTTGAGTGAAAACCTCCTTCCATCAGCAAGGGCATTGAAGATGAAACGTGGCTGGGTCTTTCAGCATGACAATGATCCCAAACACAAGAAGCATTTCAAGGTCCTGGAGTGGCCTAGCCAGTCTCCAGATCTCAACCCCATAGAAAATCTTTGGAGGGAGTTGAAAGTCCGTGTTGCCCAGCAACAGCCCCAAAACATCACTGTTCCAGAGGAGATCTGCATGGAGGAATGGGCCAAAATACCAGCAACAGTGTGTGAAAACCTTGTGAAGACTTACAGAAAAAGTTTGACCTCTGTCATTGCCAACAAAGGGTACAAAGTATTGAGAAACTTTTGTTATTGACCAAATACTTATTTTCCACCATAATTTGCATTTTTTAAAATTAAAAGTCCTACAATGTGATTTTCTGGATTTTTTTTCTCATTTTGTCTGTCATAGTTTAAGTGTACCTATGATGAAAATTACAGGCCTCTCTCATCTTTTTAAGTGGGAGAACTTGCACAATTGGTGGCTGACTAAATACTTTTTTGCCCCACTGTATATACAGCAGTATGTGGACACCTCTTCAAATCACTGAATTCAGCTATTTCAGTCACACCCGTTGCTGACAGGTGTATAAAATTAAGCACACCGCCATATAATCTCCATAGACAAACATTGGCAGTAGAATTGCCTTAATGAAGAGCTCAGTGACTTTCAACTTGGCACCGTCACAGGATGCCACCTTTCCAACAAGTCATTTCACCAAATTTCAGTCAACTGTAAGTGCTGTCATTGTGAAGTGGAAACATCGAGAAGAAACAATTGCTCAGCCACGAAGTGGTAGGCCACACAATTACACAGAATGGGACCACCGAGTGCTGAAGTGAGTATAAATTGTCTGTCCTCGGTTGCAACACTCACTACTGAGTTCCAAACTGCCTCTGGAAGCAACATCAGCACGATAACTGTTCATCGGGAGCTTCCTGAAATGGGTTTCCATGGTCGAGCAGCCACACACAAGTCCAAGATCACCATGCACAATGCCAAGCATCGGCTGGAGTGGTGTAAAGCTTGCCGCCATTGGACTCTGGAGCAGTGGAAACGTGTTCTCTGGAGTGATGAATCACGCTTCATCATCTGTCAGTCCGATGGATGAATCTGGGTTTGCCGGATGCCAGGAGAACGTTACCTGCCCGAATGCAAAGTGGAACTAACGCTACAGCAATGACTTTGTAGACGATTCTGTGCTTCCAACTTTTAGGGAAAGTCCTTTCCTGTTTCAGCATGACAATACCCCTGTGCTAAAAAGCGAGGTCCTGACCACAACCCCATCGAACACATTTGGGATGAACTGGAACACCGACTGTGAGCCAGGCCTAATCACCCAACATCAATGCCCGACCTCACAAATGCTCTTGTGGCTGAATGGAAGTAAGTCCCTGCAGTAATGTACCAACATCTAGTGGAAAGCCTACCCAAAATATAGCAGCAAATGTGGGAACCAACTCCATGTTAATGCCCATGATACTGGAATGAGATGCTCGACCAGCAGGTGTCCACATACTTTTGTTCATGTGTTTGCAATGGGGAATTGATAACAAATAAACCTTCAAAGGGCAAACAATTGACATGAAACAATGAATGAGCAGGAATTCTGGAGAGACACACCATATCTTCACCACACCCCTCCCCATTCTGGAGACACACACCATATCTTCCCCACCCCTCCCCATTCTGGAGAGATGCACCATATCTTCACCACACCCCTCCCCATTCTGGAGAGACACCCCATATCTTCACCACACCCCTCCCCATTCTGGAGAGACACACCATATCTTCACCCCATTCTGGACACCCCACCCCTCCCCATTCTGGAGAGACACACCATATCTTCACCACACCCCTCCCCATTCTGGAGAGACACACCATATCTTCACCACACCCCTCCCCATTCTGGAGAGACACACCATATCTTCACCACACCCCTCCCCATTCTGGAGAGACACACCATATCTTCACCACACCCCTCCCCATTCTGGAGAGACGCACCATATCTTCACCACACCCCTCCCCATTCTGGAGAGACACACCATATCTTCACCACACCCCTCCCCATTCTGGAGAGACGCACCATATCTTCACCACACCCCTCCCCATTCTGCACACCCATATCTTCCCCACCCCTCCCCATTCTGGAGAGACACATATCTTCACCACACCCCTCCCCATTCTGGAGAGACACACCATATCTTCACCACACCCTCCCCATTCTGGAGAGACACATATCTTCACCACACCCCTCCCCATTCTGGAGAGACACACCATATCTTCACCACACCCCTCCCCATTCTGGAGAGACACACCATATCTTCACCACACCCCTCCCCATTCTGGAGAGACACACCATATCTTCACCACCCCTCCCCATTCCCCTCCCCATCCCCATCTGGAGAGACGCACCATATCTTCACCACACCCCTCCCCATTCTGGAGTGATGCACCATATCTTCACCACACCCCTCCCCATTCTGGAGAGACGCCATATCTTCACCACACCCCTCCCCATTCTGGAGAGACGCACCATATCTTCACCACACACCCCTCCCCTTCTTCTTGTCTCAACATTTTAAATTATACTCTAGACACATTATCTTCATATTTTAGATGCTTTTCACTGACAGCAGCAACTCAATCAGCTAGACATATTGCCACGCATGCTGGCCAAATTGTGGGATTCCCAAATAGGCATAGGCGTACAAGCTTGTGATTGAAACAATCCACAGCTATTTCTAAAAGGAAGCTAATGATCCTCTTTGGCTGAGTCATGCTCTCTGGTGAAGTATTTTTTATGTTTTTATTTAGACAGGAGTAAGTATATATAATTTTGGCAAAACATGTGTATTTGTATTTACTATGGATCCCCATTAGTTCCTGCCAGGGACGCAGCTACTCGTCATGGGGTTTACTATGGATCCCCATTAGTTCCTGCCAAGGCAGCAGCTACTCTTCCAAGGGTTTATTATGGATCCTCATTGGTTCCTGCCAAGGCAGCAGCTACTCTTCCTGGGGTTTATTATGGATCCCCATTAGTTCCTGCCAAGGCAGCAGCTACTCTTCCTGGGGGTTTATTATGGATCCCCATTAGTTCCTGCCAGGGAAGCAGCTACTCTTCCTGGGGTTTATTATGGATCTCCATTAGTTCCTGCCAAGGCAGCAGCTACTCTTCCTGGGGTTTATTATGGATCTCCATTAGTTCCTGCCAAGGCAGCAGCTACTCTTCCTGGGGGTTTATTATGGATCCCCATTAGTTCCTGCCAAGGCAGCAGCTACTCTTCCTGGGGTTTATTATGGATCCCCATTCGTTCCTGCCAAGGCAGCAGCTATTCTTCATGGGGTCCAATTTTATTTTATTTTACCTTTATTTAACTAGGCAAGTCAGTTAAGAACAAATTCTTATTTTCAATGACTGCCTAGGAACAGTGGGTTAACTGCCTGTTCAGGGGCAGAACGACAGATTTGTACCTTGTCAGCTCGGGGATTTGAACTTGCAACCTTTCGGTTACTAGTCCAACGCTCTAACCACTAGGCTACCCTGCCGCCCCGATATGAAAGAAGCTTGTTCTTGCTGTATTTTTCTTTATGCGGATGACTCTACACTTCTGTTGTCTCACAACAGTAATACTATGTTGGAGAGCATACTTAGCACATGGTTTACTAAAGTTAGCAAATGGCTTGGAGATAATAAGCTATGTCTGCACTTAGGGAAAACTGAAGCAAATATTTTTGGATCCAGACCTAAATTGTGTAGGTCGTCTGAAATCAGAGTGGAGTTAGGAGGTGAGGTGCTGACTACTAAAACCTCTGTTAGCTACTTGGGATGTATCCTTGATGGAAGCTTGGGAGGTGTGAGCATGGCAAATAAGGTGCTAGGGAAGGTTAATGCCAGGACTAAGTTTTTGGCTAGAAAGTCCAAGCTGCTTGATAAGGACTCCATGAAAGTGCTAGCTACTGCCCTCATTCAATGCCATTTTGACTATGCTAGTACTTCCTGGTTTGGGGGCTTATCTAAATGTATGAAGGGGAAGCTGCAGATAGCCCCGAATAAGCTGATCATGGTAGTATTGAAGGTGAGTCCACATACTCACATAGGCAGGAGCTGCTATCAGGAACTAAACTGGTTGCCTGTTGAGGCTACGGTGTCCCAGATTAGACTATGTTTGGTTTACAGGAGTATTTATGGTCCTGCGCCTAGATATCTAAGTGATTACTTTCCTCGTGTTAGGGATGCACACAATCACAGCACCAGATCAGGTGTTGTTGATGTGTGCTTACAGGTTCAGGAGTAATACTGGGAAAGGTACTTTCTTGTATACTGGAGCCTCAGAAAGGAATGAGTTGCCTCTGCCTATAAAAACAACGTGCTCTCTGGGCAGCTTTAAAAATAAAGTAAAAATATGTTTGATGTCCTCTGAGCCCATATGATAATAATAATAATAATATATGCCATTTAGCAGACGCTTTTATCCAAAGCGACTTACAGTCATGTGTGCATACATTCTACGTATGGGTGGTCCCGGGGATCGAACCCACTACCCTGGCGTTACAAGCGCCATGCTCTACCAACTGAGCTACAGAAGGAATGAATAATGATGTAACTGGAATGATGAGATAGATGTTCTTCTTCTATGTTATTGTTTGAATATTTAACTGCCATACTGTGTTCCATCTTGTCTAGCCATCTTGTGTCAAGAGGACCACAATGGAAATAAGTCCCAGACTTTATTATGTGTTATCCTCAATGATTTTAATCATGTGCAAGTATGAATTTTAAGTTTTATGTGTGCTTGTTTTTGTACATTTTCTAAATAATAAATAAATAATAAATAATAAATTAAACTAAACTAAACTTTTGCTGAGAGCTCAGATAAAGACAGTCCTAGATTGCGTAGCAGAGAAGATACGGTGGGATTCAAAATGGTCGGTGATCTGTTTTTTAACTTGGCTTTCGAAGACCTTAGAAAGGCAGGGTAGGATAGATATAGGTCTGTAGCAGTTTGGGTCTAGAGTGTCTCCCCCTTTGAAGAGGGGGATGACCGCGGCAGCTTTCCAATCTTTGGGGATCTCAGACGATATGAAAGAGGTTGAACAGGCTAGTAATAGGGGTTGCAACAATTTCGGTGGATCATTTTAGAAAGAGAGGGTCCAGATTGTCTAGCCCGGCTGATTTGTAGGGGGGTGCAGAGGTGTTGACCGGGGTAGGGGTAGCCAGGTGGAAAGCATTGCCAGCTGGAAAAAAAATGCTTATTGAAATTCTCAATTATAGTGGATTTATCGGTGGTGACAGTGTTTCCTTGCTTCAGTGCAGTGGGCAGCTGGGAGGGGGTGTTCTTATTCTCCATGGACTTTACAGTGTCCCAGAACGTTTTGGAGTTTGTGCCACAGGAATCAAATTTCTGCTTGAAAAAATCTAGCATTTGCCTTCCTAACTGCCTGTGTATATTGGTTCCTAACTTCCCTGAAAAGTTGCATATTGTGGGGGCTATTCGATGCTAATTCAGTACGCCACAGGATATTTTTTTGCTGGTCAAGGGCAGTCAGGTCTGGAGTGAACCAATGGCTATATCTGTTCCTGGTTCTACATTTTTTGAATGGAGCATGCTTATTTAAGATGGTGAGGAAAGGACTTTTAAAGAATAACCAGGCATCCTCAACTGACGGAATGAGGTCAATATCCTGCCAGGATACCCAGGCCAGGTCGACTAGAAAGTCCTACTTGCTGAAGTGTTTTAGGGAGTGTTTGACTGTGATGAGGGGTGGTCGTTTGACCGCAGACCCATTACAGACGCA
Source organism: Oncorhynchus keta (assembly GCF_023373465.1). Lineage (NCBI taxonomy): Eukaryota > Metazoa > Chordata > Actinopteri > Salmoniformes > Salmonidae > Oncorhynchus > Oncorhynchus keta. The sequence goes on along the minus strand of NW_026285084.1, from coordinate 47,693 downwards.
GTCAATGAGGCAGTGATCACTGAGATCCTGGTTGAAGACAGCAGAGGTGTATTTGGAGGGTACGTTGGTTCGGAAGATATCTATGAGGGTGCCTGTGTTTACGGATTTTGGGTTGTACCTGGTAGGTTCATTGGTAATTTGTGTGAGATTGAGAGCATCAAGCTTAGATTGTAGGATGGCCAGGGTGTTAAGCATGTCCCAGTTTAGGTCACCTAACAGCATGAGCTTTGAAGATAGATGGGGGGGAAATAAATTCCCTTATCGTGTCCAGGGCACAGCTGGGGTCAGAAAGTGGTCTATAGCAAGCAGTAACGGCGAGAGACTTGTTTCTGGAAAGGTGGATTTTTAAAAGTAGAAGCTCAAATTGTTTGTCTCAGACCAGGATAGTATGACTGCAGGCTATCTCTGCAGTAGATTGCAACTCCGCCCCCTTTGGCAGTTCTATTTTTTTGTAAAATGTTATAGTTAGGGATGGCAATTTCAGGGTTTTTGGTGATCTTCCTAAGCCAGGATTCAGACACGGCTAGGACATCCGGGTTGGCAGAGTTTGCTAAAGCATTGAAAAAAGCAAACTTAGGAAAAAAGCAAACTTAGGAAGGAGGCTTCTAATGCATGTATGAAACCAAGGCTTTTACGGTTACAGAAGTCAACAAATGAGAGCACCTGTGGAAGGGGAGTGGAGCTAGGCACTGCAGGGCCTGGGTTAACCTCTACATCACCAGAGGGACAGAAGAGGAGTAGGATAAGGGTACGGCTAAAGGCTATAAGAACTGGTCATCTAGTACGTTCGGAACAGAGAGTAAAAGGAGCAGGTTTCTGGGCACGTTAGAACAGACTTCAAGAGATAATGTACAGACAAAGGTATGGTAGGATGTGAATACAGTGGAGGTATACCTATGTATTGAGTGACGATGAGAGAGATTTTGTCTCTATAAACATAATTTAAACCAGGTGAGGTGACCGCATGTGTGGGAGGTGGAACTAAAGGGTTAGCTAAGGCGTATTGAGCAGGGCTAGAGGCTGTACAATGAGATAAGGCAAAAAATACTAACCAAAACAGCAATGGACAAGGCATATTGACATTAGGGAGAGGCATGCGTAGCTGAGTGATTATTGGGTCCAGTGAGTAGCTGGGCGAGCTGGAGACACGGCGATTCAGACAGCTACCGGGGCGGGGCTAGCAGTCTAGCAGAAGGGCCTTAGAGGGACGTCGCAACGGAAGAAATCAGTTGTAGCCCCTTCGTGCGGTTAGATTAGTTGTGATGGATCAGCAGGGCTCCATGTAGTAAAAGGATCCCCCAAGTAACCCCCAAAAATTGGCTGATGGACATCTTCAGCTAACTGGCCGGTGTGCTCTAGACAGCTAGCGGGCCGTGGCTAGCAGGCTAGCAGATGGGCATTCAGGGGAGGTCGCGATGGGGGAGCCAGTTGAAAAAAACCCTCGGGCGGATTACGTCGGTAGTCCAGTCGTGAAGGATCGGCGGGGTTCTGCATCAGCAGTAAAAGGGGTCCAGGCCAATTGACAAAATAAGAATTGTAGCGCATGGAGTTGCTGATGGACATCTTCAGCTAGCCGGGAGATGGGCCTAGCATAGGTTAGCTCCAGGCTAATTGGTGTTTGCTTCGGGACAGAGACGCTAGCCAGGAGAAGCCAATCAGATAGCAGCTAGCTAGCTGCGATGATCCAGGTGAAGAGGTTCAGAGCTTGCGTTAGGAATCCGGGGATGAGGAGAAGAAGAAGTCCGGCACTCTCTGGGTTGAATCACGTTGTGCAGACTGGCAGGAGTTGTTCTGGCTAAAGGTTAGCTGATGACCACTAGCAGTGGTTAGCTGACTAGTAGCTAGTTAGCTGGCTAGCTTCTGTAGGGGGTTCCGGTACAGAAGTAAAACAAATAGCATATACATACCACATTGGGTGATGCGTGTTGCAGGACAGTATGTTGAAGTTGGGGTTAAGAAAAATATACAAAATATGTGAAGGAAAAATATATATACACGACAAGACGAAGACAAAAATATCTACTAGGCTTGAGGTGGCTTCCTTGATCACGCAGACACTGGGGAGAACGCAGAGTGGAATGTTTACTCGTTTGTCGTTATCTGACTTGCTGGTGTTGCCTGGAGCTACCCCATCTGATAGAGGAGTCGAAGGAGCTCAACAAGAGGAGCATGGTGTCATGACTTTGCCCTGTTGGTGAGGTTTATGACCCCCATAAATACCTGTCCCCCTTTTCTCTCGCCACTCTACAGATTTCACTATTGGAAAAACCTTTGTTGACATAGAGAGAGTCTGGTAACATCAAAAGGTTGGGAACGGTGCCATATTTCAGGAAATCCAACCAGTTGAAAATATCCGTTGGTACTTAAAGAATATGATGTCAGATCAGTTGTTGTCTGAGACATTATTACCGATGATAGGATGACAGTCTTCACTCCCAACGAGAGGCCAAGAGCGGATACAAACAACTAATAGTTTTGCCGTCCTGTGGTCTGATCTTCCTGCACCTTCGTCGCTGGGGGTACCTGTATTTGCGGCCTCAGTGCCTACTCCTACGATTTAGAAGTTGACGTCGGCAACCTTCTGTCCCTGCTCTGGATCGAGCGGGGCTTCTCCATCTGTCAGAGGCACCTGGAGCAACAGGCTTAAGTTGTCCTGTCTCTCACCCGTCCATAAAGGGTTCTCCGAATCCTGTGAAGCATGGGGGTGGGCAGATATCCTCGTCCTTCTTGCCAGCTGTGATTTTGGGCAGCTCCATTGTAAGAAATGTGACCTATCCCGGAGCTCGAGTAAATTACATTACTAAGCTGCTCCCGTATGTACTACGTCAGGACATGGAAATCAATTCTATCCTAGTCCATGTGGGGTTTAATGGCATTATGAAGGGCAGCTCTGAACAGTTGAAACTGGATTTTAAAGAGCTGATTGACGCTCTGCTAAACACTAATAAAAGACCCATCATATCTGTCCCTGTGTCCTCTCTGAAGTGTGGCATTGAACGCTTATTTCTCTTCACAACTGGCTACGTGATTATTGCAGCTCAATAGGTGTAACTTTTGTTGGCAATTTCGACACCTTTCGGAAACAAAACAGGTTTTATAAGGAGATTTTAGGATGGGATCCACCCAAATAATTTGGGTCCCTGGATCCTTTAACATTATTATAAGGATGGACTCCCGAGTGGCACAGCAGTCTAAGGCACTGCTTGTGGAAGTTGTCATTAATTACTGTAATTACTGTGTAAGTCCATGGAAGGGGTGAGAACCATGAGTCCCCTAGATTTTGTATTGAAGCCAATGTACTCAGAGGAGCACGGAAGATGTCCTCCGGCTACAGTATGGTGCTACTCTACAGAGTGCTGTTGAGGCTACTGTAGACATTCTTTGCAAAATAGTGTGTTTTAATCAACTATTTGGTGACGTGATTATATTTAGTATAGCAAAGCAAAAGTAATTCCGCTCCACTTTAGTGCGGCTTTTGACATTATTGATAGTCTGCTGCTGGAAAACCTTGTTATGGCTTTACACACCCTGCTATACTGTGAATAAAGAGTTACCTGTCTAATAGAACACAGAGGGTGTCCAGCATAATGCAGGGAGAATCGGGCATTCCCCGGGGCATCTGTCTAGGCCCCTTACCCCTTTTCAATCTTTACTAATGACATGAGTAAAGCCAGTGTGGCTATGTATGCGGATCGGATGACACAACACTATAAACGTCAGCTACTACAGCGACTGAAATGACTGCAACACTTAAAACTTCTTCAGGATTGGTGGGTCCCTTGCGGGACGGTTGAGATAACATTGGCTAATGCAATTAGCATGAGGTTGTAAGTATCATGACGTTGCCCTCTTTGGGTGTGGCGAGCCCCATCCCCCTCTCCCTGCCTCCCCCTTTCCTCCTTCAACTAGGCTGCTGTGGTCAGAGAGACATCGTAAATTCCTGAGGATCTCCTCATGAACACACAGTATAGAGAGAGTAAATGTTCCCCTATCCACATCGATGGGACAGCAGTGGAGAAGGTGGAAAGTTTTAAGATCCTCAGCGTACACATCACTGACAAACTGAAATGGTCCACCCACACAGACAGCATGGTGAGGAAGGCGCAACAGCTCTTCAACCTCAGGAGACTGAAGAAATTTAAAACACTCACAAACTTTTACAGATGCACAATCGAGAGCATCCTGTCGGGATGTATCACTGCCTGGTATGGCAATTGCACCGCCCGCAACCGTAAGGCTCTCCAGACGGTAATGTGGTCTGCACAACGCATCACCGGGGCAAACTACCTGCACTCCAGGACACCTACAACACCTGATGTCACAGGATGGCCAAAAATATCATCAAGGACAACAACCACCCGAGCCACTGCCTGTTCACCCCGCTATCATCCAGAAGGCGAGGTCAGTACAGGTGCATCAAAGCTGGGACCGAGAGACTGAAAAACAGATTCTATCTCAAGGCCATCAGACTGTTAAACAGCCATCACTAACATTGAGTGTCTGCTGCCAACATACTGACTCAAATCTCCATCCACTTTAATCATAAAAAATTGGTTGTAATAAATGTATCACTAGTCACTTTAAACAATGCCACATAATGTATAATGTTTACATACCCAACATTACTCATCTCATATGTAAATACTGTCCTCTATACCATCTACTGCATCTTGCCTATGCCACACGGCCATCGCTCATCCATATATTTATATGTACATATTCTTATTCATTCCTTTACACTTGAGTGTATACAGTAGTTGTTGTGAAATTGTTAGATTACATGTTAGATATTACTGCCTGGTCAGAACTAGAAGCACAAGCATTTCGCTACACTCGCATTAACATCTGCTAACCATGTGTATGTGACCAATAACATTTGTTTTGATTTGATGAGCGTGTCGAATTTGCTCTTCCAAAAAATGTACGAGTTTATTTGATCGAATAGAAGTTTCCTAATGCTTAAGTTGTTACGAGAGTACTGATATAAGTAGGACACGTGACATCCGGGCAACTTTGAGGAAAAACACTTTATATTGGAGTTGTCTCGAGATGGCTATGTATATTCATGTCATGAGGCTAGTAGTAGTGGAACCGATGTGAATTGGCTAGCTAGTTAGCGAGGTGCACGGTAATAGTGTTTCAATCGGTGACATCACTCGCTCTGAGACCTTGAAGTAGTTGATCCCCTTGCTCTACAAGGGCTGTGGCTTTTGTAGAGCAATGGGTAACAATGCTTTGAGAGTGGCTGTTGTCGATGTGTGCAGAGAGTCCCTGGTTCGGGGGGGGCGAGGAGAGGGACAGAAGCTATACTATTACAGTAGCATAGCATTTCTCTCCATTGAATACCGGAAGTTGATGTCAACAACCCTCATCGAATATTCAAAAATAGATTACAATAATGAGATGTATCCACCAATCCAAAGAAATTATAGGTGGGAGCTAGAAAGCCCGCCGTGCCGCTTTGCGGACAATTACTCCCATTGTCAGGGCGGAGACGTGTATCTTATCAGTATGTCCATAATCTTTGGTTGTACTCTACGTATGTTGTAGACTGTAGAGCATGAACCTGCAGGAGCAAGTCACTTCTTTGAAGTTTGCAGAAAACGTCATGTTGTTGTCCAGGGTCAGCCAAGGTTCTTTGCACTCTGGGAGGGGGACAACATGGAGTTGTCAACCATGATGGAGAGGTCTTTGAGTGGCAGGCCTTACCCGTGAGGAAGAGCATCTTGTCAAGGTTGAGCTTGAGGTGGTGGGCTAACATCCAAGCTGAGATATTTGCCAGGCACCCAGAGATGCGTGTGGCCACCTGGGTGTCAGACGGGGAAAGGAGAAAAATGGTTGTCATCCGCATAACAATGATAGGAGAGACCATGTATCCAATAGTACCAGATTTGAAACGATCCCATGTTTTAGTGGATGTGTAAAGTAAAGTAATGGGTTTGTGCTACGATTGACCCATATTATTAGGCGAATTGACCAGGAATTATTGTTCGTGAGAAAGATTCTCAGCATATGCACCTTATTAAAGGCCATGGGCACAAACTGGGCTATTGTTGTCATATTATTTCACAATAACTTAATCCTTACTCTAAATGGCTATGCCGTTAAGAAACCGCGCATTGCTTTCTCCGTGCAACTAATCTCTGGCCGAGAAACACACGACTTTTCGCTATCATTTCAACAAAAGCCCATTGTTGTCTTGCTGGTGTTATTGTGCTGCTCCTTGAATGATTGACTCCGGCCAATCATATGTGACGAGGAGCCCCAGGTGGGCGGGTCTTTGTGTTCGGCTCTATCGACAGTATGGCGGACGACGGCGACAGGTCGACTGGAGCTGTTGATACTAGTGGCGGGCAGACAACTTCAGATGAGTCGGACGGGTTCAGTCTTGGCGGGATGTTGTTAAATTTAAGTATTTTAGTTGTAGTGGTTACCATCTGCTATGTTATTTATCGGCGATGGGGTAAACGGATTGGTGCTGACGAGGCCCAGGGAAGCGAGGCCTCGTCTCTGCCGAAGATGAGAAGACGTGATTTCACTTTGGAGCAACTTGGGGAATACGATGGACTGCAAAACCCCCGGATCATGATGGCAGTCAATATGAAAGTGTTCGATGTTACCACCGGAAAAAAGTTTTATGGTCGAGGTAGGAATCGGTGAATGGGAAAGAGCACACTAGTTAGCGAGGCATTGTAGCTTAGCAACTGTGTCTGGCACCAGTCTAGACCAACACACATGACGATGGCATCGGTTATTTGGGCGCAATAGCCAGCTTCGGCTAGCTAACTAACTCAGTTACAGCAAGTTATTTTAGTGATTTAATTTTGCACGGTAGTTAATCTGGCACTTTTCATTTACATGGTTTTTGTCTGTGCAAGCAGTGTCTTCTAGTTTGTAGCAGTATGTTAACGTTAGACACGCTTGTTTACAAGGTGGTTAAGCTAACTAGCTATCTACGCTACCTGTTATGTAGTTACATCTAAACTAGGTTGTTAGCTAGACAGACTGATCGGCGTTAGCTGAAGTGGGGACCACGAAAACAAGCTAGTTAACTAGTTATCCCCAAAGGCGTGCGGAAAAACCAAGCCCCTGTGCTAGATAGCGCTAAACCACGTCCGTTTTTAAAGCCAGGTTGCTAGGTAGCAAACAACTTTGCCAGTTAGCTAAATTATTATACTGCTAAATATCAGAACTGTTTTTGAGATCATATCAAGTTACACAGCTAGTTAACTAACGTTGTTAGGTTGTCCTATACGAGCCATATTCTGAAGATTAATGCTGTGGACTAGGCCTAGCTGATCAGCTGTAGAAGATTGCTAGCTAACATTAGCTCGGCTCGTAGCTGTTGGCCACTGAAGGACCCTTTAACTTGGCTGGCGGACCCACCCATCAACCCCACTTATGTAATCATGATCATAAATCCATTTACATCATCCATCTAGCGAGCTAGTCTCGTAGGAGTGGAAAGGTAACCAAACATGTATCTAACAATGCAGTTTTAAGAAAAATAAGTGTTATGGTCGATAACAAATAATTAAAGAGCAGCAGAAAAATAACAAAAGTGAGGCTTTATACAGGGGTAACAGCACAGAATCAATGTGCGGGGCACTGGTTAGTCGAGGTAATTGAGGTTATATGTACATGAAGCTAGAGTTATAGTGACTGTATAGCTTCCGTCCCTCTCCTCACCCCTACCTGGGCTTGAACCAGGGACCCTCTGCACACATCAACAACTGACACCCTCAAAGCATCGTTACCTATCTATCGCTCCACAAAACTTGCTGAGCTAAGAACAAATTCTTATTTTCAATGACGGCCTAGGAACAGTGGGTTAACTGCCTGTTCAGGGGCAGAACGACAGATTTGTACCTTGTCAGCTCGGGGGTTTGAACTCGCAACCTTCCGGTTACTAGTCCAAAGCTCTAACCACTAGGCTACGCTGCCGCCCCATGAGTGTGCTGTCTTTCATCCCTCTAGCCTGGTGCAGTGGGACAATTCTTGTTCAGCCTCATAGTAGCATGTTTATGGATAGTTCAACTCCTGTAAATAGTGAACATATTTTTTTTGATGTCCATGGGACAGTTTTCCAACCGTAACATTGTAAAACACTCACAGTCAGTGGGCTATGAGCTTTTCCAACTTGAGACCCTCCTTTAGGAAAATGTGGTGCCGGACAATGTGACCGGGAAGATTTTAATTTACCAGCCATTTGAGAAATTTACCGGACTCCTATGCATTGGCTGTGTAACCAAATCAGGTTACTCTGAGCACCATGGGTGGACGCCAGAGTAACCCATTAGGGTGTGTAACCAATGGTGCTCAGAGTAACCCATTAGGGCGTGTAACCAATGGTGCTCAGAGTAACCCATTAGGGCGTGTAACCAATGGTGCTCAGAGTAACCCATTAGGGCGTGTAACCAATGGTGCTCAGAGTAACCCATTAGGGCGTGTAACCAATGGTGCTCAGAGTAACCCATTAGGCGTGAAACCAATGGTGCTCAGAGTAACCTGATTAGGGCGTCCATCCATGGTGCTCAGAGTAACCTGATTAGGGCGTCCACCCATGGTGCTCAGAGTAACCTGATTAGGGCGTCCACCCATGGTGCTCAGAGTAACCTGATTAGGGCGTCCACCCATGGTGCTCAGAGTAACCTGATTAGGGCGTCCACCCATGGTGCTCAGAGTAACCCATTAGGGCGTCCACCCATGGTGCTCAGAGTAACCCATTAGGGCGTCCACCCATGGTGCTCAGAGTAACCCATTAGGGTGTCCACCCATGGTGCTCAGAATGACAGAAATCACATCAGAGTATGAAATCAGAGTGTGAAATCAGAGTATAGTAATGTATCTTAACAGAACATGCAACTCCTGTAATGAAGCGATTCTTAATGAAAGCGATTTGAGGCAAAGCTCCATTCTAAACAGCGCATATAGTGTCTCTCCAGAATGGGGAGGGGTGTGGTGAAGATATGGTGTGTGTCTCCAGATTGGGGAGGGGTGTGGTAAAAATATGGTGCATCTCTCCAGATTGGGGAGGGGTGTGGTGAAGATATATAGTGTCTCTCCAGAATGGGGAGGGGTGTGGTGAAGATATGGTGCATCTCTCCAGAATGGGGAGGGGTGTGGTGAAGATATGGTGCGTCTCTCCAGATTGGGGAGGGGTGTGGTGAAGATATGGTGCGTCTCTCCAGATTGGGGAGGGGTGTGGTGAAGATATATTGTGTCTCTCCAGAATGGGGAGGGGTGTGGTGAAGATATGGTGCATCTCTCCAGAATGGGGAGGGGTGTGGTGAAGATATATAGTGTCTCTCCAGATTGGGGAGGGGTGTGGTGAAGATATGGTGTCTCTCCAGAATGGGGAGGGGTGTGGTGAAGATATGGTGCGTCTCTCCATATTGGGGAGGGGTGTGGTGAAGATATGGTGCGTCTCTCCAGAATGGGGAGGGGTGTGGTAAAGATATGGTGCATCTCTCCATATTGGGGAGGGGTGTGGTGAAGATATGGGGTGTCTCTCCAGAATGGGGAGGGGTGTGGTGAAGATATGGTGCATCTCTCCAGAATGGGGAGGGGTGTGGTAAAGATATGGTGCATCTCTCCATATTGGGGAGGGGTGTGGTGAAGATATGGTGTGTCTCCAGAATGGGGAGGGGTGTGGTGAAGATATGGTGCATCTCTCCAGAATGGGGAGGGGTGTGGTGAAGATATGGTGCGTCTCTCCAGATTGGGGAGGGGTGTGGTGAAGATATGGTGCGTCTCTCCATATTGGGGAGGGGTGTGGTGAAGATATGGTGCGTCTCTCCAGAATGGGGAGGGGTGTGGTGAAGATATGGTGTGTCTCTCCAGAATGGGGAGGGGTGTGGTGAAGATATGGTGTGTCTCTCCAGAATGGGGAGGGGTGTGGTGAAGATATGGTGCGTCTCTCCAGAATGGGGAGGGGTGTGGTGAAGATATGGTGTGTCTCTCCAGAATGGGGAGGGGTGTGGTGAAGATATGGTGTGTCTCTCCAGAATGGGGAGGGGTGTGGTGAAGATATGGTGCGTCTCTCCAGAATGGGGAGGGGTGTGGTGAAGATATGGTGCGTCTCTCCAGAATAGGGAGGGGTGTGGTGAAGATATGGTGTGTGTCTCCAGAATGATGGCTCAGCAGTATTTATGCGCTCATTTCTTTAGCCTCCAGTGAATCACAGTGTGTCTATATGGCAGAGGCTGATCTCACATTAGTTGATTTTTTTATCTTTTGGATTTTATTTTACTTCTGATTTTTATGATTAACCACGTGACATTGATTTTGAAAAATGATAACGTTATCATTGAAATGAAACTTCCACGAAAATGCTAATTTGAAAATCGTAACTACAGATCGATAGAAATGGTAGGATAAATTGTAAGCTTCCCCAAACTTTAAGTGTTTATAATATAATTACCTCCACGTTTCCATGGTGGGATTTGCCTATAGGCTACTTTGAAGCAAGGCAAGACATGCCTCGTAATATGAAGTAAAACATTCAGGTTTCAAACAATTAAGTAGGCCTATGTTTTTGAAATGCATACTGCCTCCAGCTCACATTGTAAAGTGGTGGGGACGCGCTGATAGCCTATTGCATTCACGTGAATGTGAGGCACACTTCAATTAGGCTACCAGTTGACAAATAGAAATAGCAGGAGTAGCTCCTTTAATTGTGCACCAAAACTGTTTTTAACACACGATTACGTTTAGCATTGTTGTGCAATGAATGGGCTGAAACAAGGAAATTGGCTCCAGCAGCAACCAGCTGAGGAGCTGCAGGAGAAATCCCTCTCAAAATAGGCTGTGTGATGTGTTAGTCATTATGTAGACTCATCAAAATACACACACGCCAAGTTAATTCCACTACATTATGCAAATCAACCTATAGACTGATAAGCGTGGCGGTGACGTCATGGACGAGTATTTCCATCAATTAATCCTTGAGTCTATTGACGCACCTAAGTAACATTTAAAAATCAATCCATCCTTTTAAACTAGAGATCTTCATGGGCTGCGTGTCAATCCACCCCATCCGCCAATGTCGGCCTTCCACATCTGTGGTGAAAGGTAGCAGAGCTAAAGCGGTGTTTGTCAGACCAAGAGACATCATTTTCTCACAAAAATGTCTGTTGCATATGAGTGGTTTGACCGACAAACTGTTGTGACCACTCTCTGGAAAGGGGAGACTCTGACGAACATGATGTTCTCTGTTTAGCTTTACGAGTGTCACGGGACCTGTATGAGGGTAACCCACACAAACTAATGGAAGTAGTTTTGTGCCAGCAAAAATAAGGGGTTAATTGTGTCTAGAAAACGCATATTTCCTGAGCTTTCCGATCTCCTATATATAGGACAGACAGTTAACCTTATTTTTTGACTCTTTTTTGCCATTTCTGAATGTGTTGTTCAATTAGTTTCTATGGGATATTGTAGTAAAGGCCAAATTCAATATGTTATATGTCGTCACTATGTTAGGTTAATTTCAGTCAATAATGGAATGAAAAGGTCTAGGTAGCCTAGCCAGCCAAGCCATTTGTGGCACACCTGTTATGTTAGTGGCGGCTGGCTTGGGTCCCACAACATCCTCTTGCAGAAACTACCTTCATATTCTCTGTGTCCTACAGCAGGACAAGTGGAGAGAAGAGCGAGAGAGGGGTGTTTCAATGTACAGGCCGTGCTGGGGGTCATGATGCCTGTGCTGAAGGGCAAGTGGGCAGACATCGCCACAGACACCTACAGGAGCTTCTGATGTTAAGTCAAACCAAACCACCTCTGGCACTACTTCTTGCAGTACTTGAAGAAAACCTATAGACATTCCCTTCCTGAACCAGACTATTCTTATCACTCTCTCTGGATGTGTCCGAATACCCATACTTGCGTTCTAAATAGTAGGTTGTTAGAGTATGCAAAATAATTTTGTTTAAATGTGACCTTTTAAAAATCAAATATACTTTAAATGCCTGATGCCAAAGCCTAAATGTGTATGACAACAGCTGATGGATCAGATATGAGGAGGATCAACCAATAGCGGGAAACAACGCAATTGCGCATGACACATTCTCAGTATGCCAAAATAAATGTTTTATAGTATGCAACATTTCATCTAGTATGGTTTAAATGCCAGGATGTTGTGCTTATCTCCGCTCTTCATCGAGTAGGATTAGATGTGCACTTTCCCACAATATATTGGAAGAGGTGGGCTGCGAGTGATGTAGCCAACAACAAAACTAGGCTACTTAACTGGGAAGATACCCAAAGCTACTGTGGTGGTGTTCAAATGTAGGCTAAGTAGTTTTTGTTCTCCTTACAATGTTCATGAATATTGCATCTTTGAAAATGATATTTAGATTTCTGAATGTGTCGGCACCGGGAACGGGGATGTGGCTGCGTTACTAATGTCATTATTAATCAGGACTTTTGATTTGAACAGAGTTAGTTTCATAGGCTATGCTACCTTCTTGAATTATTACAGTTATGGATCAAAGCAGTTATTCTGATCTCGTTCCCAATGATCAATGCTTTAGTTTATTATGTTGCTGTCCAGTGGTTCTGAAGTTTGGTTCGGGTCCACGTTTTCTGTGCCTTTTGATTTGAACATTTGAAATGTTTTGGTTTGTGTACTATGCTATTTGATTTATATACAGTACCAGTCAACAGTTTGTACACCTACTCATTCAGGGGTTTTATGTTGCACTTCTATCACTGTATTTAGTCTACGTAATGGTCCATCACTGTATTTAGTCTACTTAATGGTCCATCACTGTATTTAGTCTACTTAATGGTCCATCACTGTATTTAGTCTACTTAATGGTCCATCACTGTATATAGTCTACTTTAATGGTCCATCACTGTATTTAGTCTACTTAATGGTCCATCACTGTATTAGGCTACTTAATGGTCCATCACTGTATTTACTGTATTTAGTCTACTTAATGCTACTTAATGGTCCATCACTGTATTTAGTCGACTTAATGGTCCATCACTGTATTTAGTCTACTTAATGGTCCATCACTGTATTTAGTCTACTTAATGGTCCATCACTGTATTTAGTCTACTTAATGGTCCATCACTGTATTTACTCTACTTAATGGTCCATCACTGTATTTACTCTACTTAATGGTCCATCACTGTATTTAGTCTACTTAATGGTCCATCACTGTATTTAGTCTACTTAATGGTCCATCACTGTATTTACTCTACTTAATGGTCCATCACTGTATTTAGTCTACTTAATGGTCCATCACTGTATTTAGTCTACTTAATGGTCCATCACTGTATTTAGTCTACTTAATGGTCCATCACTGTATTTAGTCTACTTAATGGTCCATCACTGTATTTAGTCTACTTAATGGTCCATCACTGTATTTAGTCTACTTAATGGTCCATCACTGTATTTAGTCTACTTAATGGTCCATCACTGTATTTAGTCTACTTAATGGTCCATCACTGTATTTAGTCTACTTAATGGTCCATCACTGTATTTAGTCTACTTAATGGTCCATCACTGTATTTAGTCTACTTAATGGTCCATCACTGTATTTAGTCTACTTAATGGTCCATCACTGTATTTGGTCTACTTAATGGTCCATCACTGTATTTAGTCGACTTAATGGTCCATCACTGTATTTGGTCTACTTAATGGTCCATCACTGTATTTACTCTACTTAATGGTCCATCACTGTATTTAGTCTACTTAATGGTCCATCACTGTATTTAGTCTACTTAATGGTCCATCACTGTATTTAGTCTACTTAATGGTCCATCACTGTATTTAGTCTACTTAATGGTCCATCACTGTATTTAGTCTACTTAATGTCTTATAGGCCTATCATGCACACACACCTCTTACTCATTTACAGTTGTAAATTACTTCCAATCTGCTGTCATTGGTGTGTCATCACTATAATTTCCATTCCGACATTACATATATCCATCACTGTGCCATTCTATATTGTTGAGGTACAGTTCAAGGTCATTGTTCATACCATATGTAGGTCATATGAACTTCATCCACAACGATTCAGATGATTTTGGAGCTGTATAGGACTGAGGTCAACACATCTCTCCCTGTCTTCCCCAACCAGCTCTCCGGACTTCCGAAGACAAGGTCTCATGCACCCTCCCATATAGTGTTCTTGTCTTTCTCCACAACCACCGATCTGAGACCCAGGGCTGTTGCATCGCGGATTTGGTCGACCATAGACTTTAACAGGGATGCGAAGGCCAGAATTTGAGGCTTTTTACCTAGCCTCTTGAAGATTAAAACTAGCTAGCTAACTGGTGAAGGAGGCTTTTGGCAAGTCTGCCAATACATCCTCCCCTCGCACAAAGGCTTGAAATGCTACTATTTGAATTCAACCCCTAAATTGGTTGTTACTATGTGGCAGTGGTCTCGATCCCCTTTCCAGAAGGCTCCATCACTGAGTTTTCCCCCAGCAGTTTTAGTTAGACTAGCTAGTCTAGCTAACTTTAGCTCTCTAGTGGGGGTGTAGCAAATTCACGAGGAAGCATGTGGGACGTTGCACATACAAATAGCGTGTTTTTGAAAACGAATAAACGTGCATTTTTTTTTAGCTAACCTCTTGTAACCAGCGTTTCTAGCCACGTGGGTCGCCGCCGCCTCCGTGGAGTCACGTGGGTCGCCTCCGTGGAGTCACGTGGGTCGCCTCCGTGGAGTCACGTGGGTCGCCGCCGCCTCCGTGGAGTCACGTGGGCGCCGCCGCCTCCGTGGAGTCACGTGGGCCGCCTCCGTGGAGTCACGTGGGCCGCCTCCGTGGAGTCACGTGGGCCGCCTCCGTGGAGTCACGTGGGCCGCCTCCGCGGAGTCACGTGGGCCGCCTCCGCGGAGTCACGTGGGCCGCCGCCTCCGCGGGAGTCACGTGGGCCGCCGCCTCCGCGGAGTCACGTGGGCCGCCGCCTCCGCGGAGTCACGTGGGCCGCCGCCTCCGCGGAGTCACGTGGGCCGCCGCCTCCGCGGAGTCACGTGGGCCGCCTCCGCGGAGTCACGTGGGCCGCCCGCGGAGTCACGTGGCCGCTCCGCGGAGTCACGTGGGCCGCCGCCCGCGGAGTCACGTGGGCCGCCTCCGCGGAGTCACGTGGGCCGCCTCCGCGGAGTCACGTGGGCCCGCGGAGTCACGTGGGTCGCCGCCGCTTCCGCGGAGTCGCGTGGGTCGCCGCCTCCGCGGAGTCGCGTGGGTCGCCGCCTCCGCGGGGTCGCGTGGGTCGCCGCCTCCGCGGAGTCGCGTGGGCCGCCGCCTCCGCGGAGTCGCGTGGGTCGCCGCCGCGGAGTCGCGTGGGTCGCCGCCTCCGCGGAGTCGCGTGGGTCGCCGCCTCCGCGGAGTCGCGTGGGTCGCCTCGTGTCATTTCTTTAATAGAACCGTATTCTGTTTACTGCACTGCTTCTCCCTACAGATGGTCTTTCTAGAACTGAACCATACAGTTAGGTGTAGATTCTGTTTACTGAACCGTCTCTCTCCCTACAGACGGTCCTTATAGAACTGATCCGTAGTTAAATTCAGTAGGTATATATTCTGTTTAATATACTGTCTCTCTCCCTACAGACGGTCCTTATGGTATCTTTGCGGGCCGGGATGCATCGAGGGGTCTGGCCACGTTCTGTTTGGAGAAAGATGCCTTGAGGGAGGACTATGATGACCTGTCAGACCTCAACGCTGTTCAGATGGAGTCAGTCAGAGAGTGGGAGATGCAGTTCATGGGTATGTTATAAAAGATATGAAACATACAGTACCAGTCAAAAGTTTGGACACCTACTCATTTGAGGGTTTATCTTAATTTTTTTACATTGTAGAATAATAGTGAAGACAAAACTATTAAATTACACATGGAATCATGTATTAACCAGAAAAGTGTTATACAATTCAAAATATATTTTATGTGAGATTCTTCAAACTAGCCACCCTTTGCCTAGATGACAGTTTTGCACACTCTTGGCATTCTCTCAACCAGCTTCATGAGGTAGTCACCTGGAATGTATTTCAATTAACAGGTGTGCCTTGTTAATTTGTGGAATTTCTTTCCTTCATAATGTGTTTGAGCCAATCAGTTGTGTTGTGACAAGGTAGGGGTGGTATATATAAGATAGCCCTATTGGGTAAAAGACCAAGTCCATATATTGGCAAGAACAGCTCAAATAAGCAAAGAGAAACGACAGTCCATCATTACTTTAAGACATGAAGGTCAGTCAATCTAGAAAATGTCAAGAACTTTGACAGTTTCTTCAAGTCCGGTTGCAAAAACCATGAAGCTCTATGATGAAACTGGCTCTAGTAAGGACCGCCACAGGAAAGGAAGACCCAGAGTTACCTCTGATGCAGAGTTACTAGCCTCTGATTGCAGCCCAAAGAAATGCTTCAGATTTCAAGTAACAGACACATCTCTACCGCAACTGTTCAGAGGAGACTGCGTGAATCCGGCCTTCATGGTCAAATTGCTGCAAAGAAACCCCTACTAAAGAACACCAATAAGAAGAAGAGACATGCTTGGGCCAAGAAACACAAGCAATGGACATTAGACCGGTGGAAATGTCCTATGGTCTAAATTTGAGATGTTTGGTTCCAACTGCCGTGTCTTTGAGACGCATAGTAGGTGAACAGATGATCTCCGCATGTGTGAATTCCACCGTGAAGCATGGAGGAGGAGGTGTGATGGTGCTTTGCTGGTGACACTGTGATTTATTTAGAATTCAAGGCACACTTAACCAGTATGGCTACCACAGCATTCTGCAGCGATACGCCATCCCGTCTGGTTTGTGCTTAGTGGGACTATCATTGTTTTTTATCATGGAAAAAAAACACCACTACTCCAGGCTGTGTAAGGGCTAATTGACCAAGAAGGAGAGTGATGGGAGTGCTGCATCAGATGACCCAGCCTCCACAATCGGCCAACCTCAACCCAATTGAAATGGTTTGGGATGGGATGAGTTGGACCGCAGAGTGAAGAAAAATCAGCCAACAAGTGCTCAGCATATATGGGAACTCAAGACTGTTGGAAAAGCAATCCAGGTAAAGCTGGTTGAGAGAATGCCATGTTTGTGGTTACTACATGATTCCATGTGTTATTTCATAGTTTGATGTCTTCACTATTATTCTACAATGTTGAAAAACCCTTGAATGAGTAGGTGCATCCAAACGTTTGACTGGTACTGTATGTTTGGATATGAAGACATGTAGGCTATAAAGGTACTGTATGTTTGGATATGAAGACATGTAGGCTATAAAGATGTATATGTATGGCTATATTGAAGCCCATTGAAGATGAGAATTCAGAGTGCAGTTTGATTTGACCCTTGTGATCTCTCATTTCAGAAAAATATGATTATGTTGGTCGACTGTTAAAGCCTGGGGATGAGCCTTCAGAATACACAGATGAAGAGGACATCAAGGACCACCTGAAACATGACTGAACTGTTGTTCTGTTCTGCTCTGTTCACACCACCAACCAAAGCCCCAAACAGCTGCCAGCGCCCGCCTGCCCCTCTCTCCCCCGCCCCTCTCTCCCCCGCCCCCTCTCCCCCGCCCCCTCTCCCCAGCCATTCGTCCTCCTCTGATTGGATGGTCCGGTGGGCGGGCTCTGAACTGACTCCTCCATCATACAGATCACCACCAACAGAAACCAATGTTGACAAACTGTTTCAGGTGGGATTTGAAGGACATTAACTTGGTTTTGTGCTGTTTCAATATCTGAGAAAGGAAAAGAAACAAAACATTGCTAGAATGCTAGAATTTTCCTTGTGATGTCACGGTTCTCTTCATGTAAACAGAAGCAGAGTGGTTGTCAAGCTGAGAGGTTGTGATGGTCAGAGAAGACTGGGTGGAAAGGGAGAGCTTTTAGTTTTGTTCTTCTCCCTCTCAACTGCTTTAGCATTCGATTTGAACCTTATCAATCAATTAATCGATTGCCTGTGAGACTTTTGTTGAAGAAAACAACATTTGTTTAACTTTCCCCAATTGAAAAGGCAGTGCTGTGGCCTAACCAAAGGCAATGGGAGGGGAGTTATATGTTCGTGTGTTGGTAGTGTGTACACTACTAGGTTCTCTCTGTCAACATGTCGTTCTGTTTGTGGGTTTCCATGTGATTCTATTTGTGTGTGTGGGGGGGGGTAGTAACACATTTAGAATCACTCAGATTGATTGATTGGGTAATACAAAGGGAAGGTCAGCTGACAGACAGTTCTAATCAATCAACCATTTCCAAGCCACACTACTAGATGTCTGTACAATCCCCAGGACATGAAATGGTCAAAGTATTAATTGTGCCTTATTTTGTTTTATACTACTAAAATCCTGACCAGTCTAAAAAAGAAAAAAAAAGAAAAAAACAAGTGGGAGATTTGTAAAACTATTGTACCCTTCCTGTTTATTATATCTTTATCTTTGAGGTGTTCTGAAGAGCAGTCTGCTTTAGAGGTATCAGATGAAGGCATGCTCTGGTCTGAGAGAGACTCCCCACATCACAACCTTGTATGTATATATATATATATATATATAGACCTCCGTGTTACTGCCATATTTATGTAGTTAATGTTGAATTCCATATATTTCTGTGTTGTATTGGCCAAAAGCCCCATGTTTTTTTTGTTTTTTAATGTGGGTGAATTTCAAAAGGAACATTGAAAGTGCTGTGGGGTGGGATCGGGGTATGTTCAAATTTGGGAAAGAAGTCGCTTGTAAATATATCTATCATTTTATTAAAGCATGTGCAACAATGATGAACTATGCTGAATTCCTGCCACGTCATGTATTTAATGTTGGGTATGTGTCTGCAGAGAGAGACCGAGGCAAGGGATTCCTTCATGCATAATAAACTGATTTGGTTAATAATTAATGTCTGATTTATGTTAAATCATTGTCTGTGTAAGACAGAAATGTAGAATGTTACCATACATAGTCAAATACCCATCTCTACTTTACAGAAGGAAAACTATAGGTGACATTCAAAAGGCCACTGATACTACACTGAACAAAAATATCAACGAGTTTAAGGAAATCTGTCCATTGAAATAAGTTCATCAGGCCCTAATCTTTGTATTTTGCATAACTGGGAATACAGATATGAGTCTGTTGGTCACAGATACCTTTTTTAAAAAAAATTAAGAAAAAAGGGCTTGGATCAGAAAACCAGTCAGTATCTGGGTGTGACCATTTACCTCATGCAGCATGACACCTCCTTCGCATAGACTTGATCGGTCCATAAGACTCATATCGGCCCCTGAGTCGATGAGTACCTGGAGAGACTTGGACTGGTCCCCCCCCACAGCATGGAGACGGGTGAGAAGCAAAATTGTCCTTAAGATTCACCAGAGTACTCATTCCTACAAATGAGCTAGGTCTCTTGAAGGGGCAGGTAGACACAAAATGACCGGAAGTAGCGCAATACAGACAACTCAGGGTGTTAAGTCTGCGTACACGTTCGGCTGGAGACAGCCTCGGGAAGAGGTAAAACGGCAGTCTTCGGAGGCTCTTTGAGGAACTTGGGTAAGCCCGGATCCTCTCTGGGACTTCCGGAGTCCTTGAGTGAGCGATTGGGACTGCAATCAAACTTCTTCTCCCTCCTAAGTTCCTGTAGCCGTCCATTGATACGGATGGATAAGGTGATGAGTGAGTCGAGATCTGTTGGCAGTTCCCAGGCTGCAAGCTCGTCATTTACTTCCTCCGATAATCCGTGCAGGAACGTGTAGAACAGTGCTTCCGGGTTCCATGCACCCTCCTTCTCTAGCGTGCGGAAATCCACTGCATAGTCTGCCACACTGAGGGAGTCCTGCTGAAGCTGGAGTAACTTCTGGGTTCATAGTCTGCCACACTGAGGGAGTCCTGCTGAAGCTGGAGTAACTTCTGGGTTCATAGTCTGCCACACTGGGGGAGTCCTGCTGAAGCTGGAGTAACTTCTGGGTTCATAGTCTGCCACACTGAGGGAGTCCTGCTGGAGTAACTTCTGGGTTCATAGTCTGCCACACTGAGGGAGTCCTGCTGAAGCTGGAGTAACTTCTGGGTTCATAGTCTGCTACACTGGGGGAGTCCTGCTGAAGCTGGAGTAACTTCTGGGTTCATAGTCTGCCACACTGGGGGAGTCCTGCTGAAGCTGGAGTAACTTCTGGGTTCATAGTCTGCCACACTGAGGGAGTCCTGCTGGAGTAACTTCTGGGTTCATAGTCTGCCACACTGAGGGAGTCCTGCTGAAGCTGGAGTAACTTCTGGGTTCATAGTCTGCCACACTGGGGGAGTCCTGCTGAAGCTGGAGTAACTTCTGGGTTCATAGTCTGCCACACTGAGGGAGTCCTGCTGGAGTAGCTTCTGGGTTCATAGTCTGCCACACTGAGGGAGTCCTGCTGGAGTAGCTTCCAGGTTCATAGTCTGCCACACTGAGGGAGTCCTGCTGGAGTAGCTTCCAGGTTCATAGTCTGCCACACTGAGGGAGTCCTGCTGGAGTAGCTTCTGGGTTCATAGTCTGCCACACTGAGGGAGTCCTGCTGGAGTAGCTTCTAGGTTCATAGTCTGCCACACTGAGTCCTGCTGGAGTAGCTTCCAGGTTCATAGTCTGCCACACTGAGGGAGTCCTGCTGGAGTAGCTTCTGGGTTCATAGTCTGCCACACTGAGGGAGTCCTGCTGGAGTAACTTCTGGGTTCATAGTCTGCCACACTGAGAGAGTCCTGCTGGAGTAGCTTCTGGGTTCATAGTCTGCCACACTGAGAGAGTCCTGCTGGAGTAGCTTCTGGGTTCATAGTCTGCCACACCGAGGGAGTCCTGCTGGAGTAGCTTCTGGGTTCATAGTCTGCCACACTGAGGGAGTCCTGCTGGAGTAGCTTCCAGGTTCATAGTCTGCCACACTGAGGGAGTCCTGCTGGAGTAGCTTCTGGGTTCATAGTCTGCCACACTGAGGGAGTCCTGCTGGAGTAGCTTCTGGGTTCATAGTCTGCCACACTGAGGGAGTCCTGCTGGAGTAGCTTCTGGGTTCATAGTCTGCCACACTGAGGGAGTCCTGCTGGAGTAGCTTCTGGGTTCATAGTCTGCCACACCGAGGGAGTCCTGCTGGAGTAACTTCTGGGTTCATAGTCTGCCACACCGAGGAGTCCTGCTGGAGTAACTTCTGGGTTCATAGTCTGCCACACTGAGAGAGTCCGGCTGAAGCTGGAGTAACCTCCTGGCAGCCTTTCTCCCGGACACCGGAGCCGCAAAAACTTTTTCACTTCCGCCATGAAACCCTCCAGACTGAAGCAAATGGCCGTAGCCCAGGCGAAGGCCCTCCCGGACATTTCAGTAAGGTAAATGGTTAATATTCATCTATGCATGTGATGTCATCTAGTAACATCCCTATGATATTGATGTGTACAAGTCCATACCATACTCCTTTCCTACCTCTATCCTTCCTTCATTCCCTCTCGCTCTCATTTGTTTTGAAGTGTGCATTGTGAGGTTACAGTGGATGGTTGTTTCTACTGTCTCTATTGTATTATGACAGACCAGCTAGATCTACTGTCTGTATTGTATTTTGACAGACCAGCTTGATCTACTGTCTTTATTACATTATGACAGACCAGCGAGATCTACTGTCTCTATTATATTATGACAGACCAGCTAGATCTACTGTCTCTATTGTATTTTGACAGACCAGCTATATCTACTGTCTCTATATTATGACAGACCTGCTAGATCTACTGTCTCTATTATATTAAGAAAGACAGGCCAGATCTACTGTCTCTATTATAATTTGGCAGACCAGCTAGATCTACTGTCTCTATTATAACATTGCAGACCAGCTAGATCTATTGTCTCTATTATACCATGACAGACCAGCTTGATCTACTGTCTCTATTATATTATGACAGACCAGCTAGATCTACTGTCTATTATATTATGACAGACCAGCTACATCTACTGTCTCCATTATATTATGGCAGACCAGCTACATCTACTGTCTCCATTATATTATGACAGACCAGCAAGATCTACTGTCTCTATTATAGTATGACAGACCAGCCAGATGTACCGTCTCTTTCTCTATTATATTATGACAGACCAGCTAGATCTAATGTCTCTATTACATTATGACAGACCAGCTCGATCTACTGTCTGTATTGTATTTTGACAGACCAGCTCGATCTACTGTCTCTATTATATTATGACAGACCAGCTAGATCTACTGTCTCTATTATATTATGACAGACCACCTCGATCTACTGTCTCTATTATAATATGGCAGACCAGCTAGATCGACTGTCTCTATTATACTATGACAGACCAGCTCGATCTACTGTCTCTATTAAATTATGTCAAACCAGCTAGATCTACTGTCTCTATTATCTTATGACAGACCAGCTAGCTCTACTGTCTCTATTATAATATGACAGACCAGCTAGATGTACTGTCTATTATATTATGACAGACCAGTTAGATCTACTGTCTCTATTATATTATGACAGACCAGCTAGATCTACTGTCTCTATTATATTAAGAAAGACAGGCCAGATCTACTGTCTCTATTATAATTTGGCAGACCAGCTAGATCTACTGTCTCTATTATAACATTGCAGACCAGCTAGATCTATTGTCTCTATTATACCATGACAGACCAGCTTGATCTACTGTCTCTATTATATTATGACAGACCAGCTAGATCTACTGTCTATTATATTATGACAGACCAGCTACATCTACTGTCTCCATTATATTATGGCAGACCAGCTACATCTACTGTCTCCATTATATTATGACAGACCAGCAAGATCTACTGTCTCTATTATAGTATGACAGACCAGCCAGATGTACCGTCTCTTTCTCTATTATATTATGACAGACCAGCTAGATCTAATGTCTCTATTACATTATGACAGACCAGCTCGATCTACTGTCTGTATTGTATTTTGACAGACCAGCTCGATCTACTGTCTCTATTATATTATGACAGACCAGCTAGATCTACTGTCTCTATTATAATATGACAGACCAGCTAGATCTACTGTCTCTATTATAATATGACAGACCAGCTAGATCGACTGTCTCTATTATACTATGACAGACCAGCTAGATCTACTGTCTCTATTAAATTATGACAGACCAGCTAGATCTACTGTCTCTATTATAATATGACAGACCAGCTAGATGTACTGTCTATTATATTATGACAGACCAGCTAGATCTACTGTCTCTATTATATTATGACAGACCAGCTAGATCTACTGTCTCTATTATATTTTGACAGACCGGCTAGATCTACTGTCTCTATTATAATTTGACAGACCAGCTAGATCTACTGTCTCTATTATAACATTGCAGACCAGCTAGATCTATTGTCTCTATTATACCATGACAGACCAGCTTGATCTACTGTCTCTATTATATTATGACAGACCAGCTAGATCTACTGTCTCTATTATATTATGACAGACCAGCTAGATCTACTGTCTCTATTATAACATGACAGACCAGCTAGATCTACTGTCTCCATTATATTATGACAGACCAGCTAGATCTACTGTCTCTATTATACCATGACAGACCAGCTTGATCTACCGTCTCTTTCTCTATTATATTATGACAGACCAGCTAGATCTACTGTCTCTATTATATTATGACAGACCAGCTAGATCTACTGTCTCTATTATATTATGACAGACCAGCTAGATCTACTGTCTCTATTATATTATGACAGACCAGCTAGATCTACTGTCTCTATTATATTATGACAGACCAGCTCGATCTACTGTCTCTATTATAATATGACAGACCAGCTAGATCTACTGTCTCTATTATACTATGACAGACCAGCTCGATCTACTGTCTCTATTATAATTATGTCAGACCAGCTAGATCTACTGTCTCTATTATATTATGACAGACCAGCTAGATCTACTGTCTCTATTATAATATGACAGACCAGCTAGATCTACTGTCTCTATTATAACATGACAGACCAGCTAGATCTACTGTCTCTATTATATTATGACAGACCAGCTAGATCTACTGTCTCTATTATATTATGACAGACCAGCCAGATCTACTGTCTCTATTATAATTTGACAGACCAGCTAGATCTACTGTCTCTATTATAACATGACAGACCAGCTAGATCTACTGTCTCTATTATATTATGACAGACCAGCTAGATCTACTGTCTCTATTATATTATGACAGACCAGCTAGATCTACTGTCTCCATTATATTATGACAGACCAGCTACATCTACTGTCTCCATTATATTATGACAGACCAGCTAGATCTACTGTCTCTATTATATTATGACAGACCAGCCAGATCTACTGTCTCTTTCTCTATTATATTATGACAGACCAGCTAGATCTACTGTCTCTATTATATTATGACAGACCAGCTAGATCTACTGTCTCTATTATATTATGACAGACCAGCTACATCTACTGTCTCTATTATATTATGACAGACCAGCTAGATCTACTGTCTCTATTATATTATGACAGACCAGCTAGATCTACTGTCTCTATTATATTATGACAGACCAGCTAGATCTACTGTCTCTATTATATTATGACAGACCAGCTATATCTACTGTCTCTATTATAATATGACAGACCAGCTAGATCTACTGTCTCTATTATATTATGACAGACCAGCTAGATCTACTGTCTCTATTATATTATGACAGACCAGCTAGATCTACTGTCTCTATTATATTATGACAGACCAGCAAGATCTACTGTCTCTATTATATTATGACAGACCAGCTAGATCTCCTGTCTCTATTATATTATGACAGACCAGATAGATCTACTGTCTCTATTATAATTTGGACAGACCAGCTAGATCTACTGTCTCTATTATATTATATTGACAGACCAGCTAGATCTACTGTCTCTATTATAACATGACAGACCAGCTAGATCTACTGTCTCTATTATAACATGACAGACCAGCTAGATCTACTGTCTCTATTATAACATGACAGACCAGCTAGATCTACTGTCTCTATTATATTATGACAGACCAGCTAGATCTACTGTCTCTATTATAACATGACAGACCAGCTAGCTCTACTGTCTCTATTATAATATGACAGACCAGCTAGATGTACTGTCTATTATATTATGACAGACCAGCTAGATCTACTGTCTCTATTATATTATGACAGACCAGCTAGATCTACTGTCTCTATTGTATTTTGACAGACCGGCTATATCTACTGTCTCTATATTATGACAGACCTGCTAGATCTACTGTCTCTATTATCTTAAGAAAGACAGGCCAGATCTACTGTCTATTATAATATGGCAGACCAGCTAGATCTACTGTCTCTATTATATTATGACAGACCAGCTAGATCTACTGTCTCTATTATAACATGACAGACCAGCTAGATCTACTGTCTCTATTATAACATTACAGACCAGCTAGATCTATTGTCTCTATTATACCATGACAGACCAGCTTGATCTACTGTCTCTATTATAACATGACAGACCAGCTAGATCTACTGTCTCTATTATATTATGACAGACCAGCTAGATCTACTGTCTCTATTATATTATGACAGACCAGCTACATCTACTGTCTCCATTATATTATGACAGACCAGCAAGATCTACTGTCTCTATTATAGCCTGACAGACCAGCCAGATGTACCGTCTCTTTCTCCATTATATTATGACAGACCAGCTAGATCTACTGTCTCTATTATATTATGACAGACCAGCTAGATCTACTGTCTCTATTATAACATGACAGACCAGCTACATCTACTGTCTCCATTATATTATGGCAGACCAGCTAGATCTACTGTCTCTATTATATTATGACAGACCAGCTAGATCTACTGTCTCTATTATATTATGACAGACCAGCTAGATCTACTGTCTCTATTATATTATGACAGACCAGCTAGATCTACTGTCTCTATTATATTATGACAGACCAGCTAGCTCTACTGTCTCTATTATATTATGACAGACCAGCTAGATCTACTGTCTCTATTATATTATGACAGACCAGCTAGATCTACTGTCTCTATTATATTAAGACAGACCAGCCAGATCTACTGTCTCTATTATATATTATGACAGACCAGCTAGATCTACTGTCTCTATTATATTATGACAGACCAGCTAGATCTACTGTCTCTATTATATTATGACAGACCAGCTAGATCTACTGTCTCTATTATATTATGACAGACCAGCTAGATCTACTGTCTCTATTATATTATGACAGACCAGCTAATCTACTGTCTCCATTATATTATGACAGACCAGCTAGATCTACTGTCTCTATTATATTATGACAGACCAGCAAGATCTACTGTCTCTATTATATTATGACAGACCAGCCAGATCTACTTTCTCTTTCTCTATTATATTATGACAGACCAGCTAGATCTACTGTCTCTATTATATTATGACAGACCAGCTCGATCTACTGTCTGTATTATATTATGACAGACCAGCTAGATCTACTGTCTCTATTATTATATGACAGACCAGCTAGATCTACTGTCTCTATTGTATTATGACAGACCAGCTAGATCTACAGTCTCTATTATTATATGACAGACCAGCGATCTACTGTCTCTATTATATTATGACAGACCAGCAAGATCTAATGTCTCTAATATATTTTGACAGACCAGCTCGATCTACTGTCTGTATTATATTATGACAGACCAGCAAGATCTACTGTCTCTATTAGTATATGACAGACCAGCTAGATCTACTGTCTCTATTATATTATGACAGACCAGCAAGATCTACTGTCTCTATTATATTATGACAGACCAGCTAGATCTACTGTCTCTATTATATTATGACAAACCAGCTAGATCTACTGTCTCTATTATAATTATGACAGACCAGCTAGATCTACTGTCTCTATTATAACATGACAGACCAGCTAGATCTATTGTCTCTATTATACCATGACAGACCAGCTAGATCTACTGTCTCTATTATATTATGACAGACCAGCTAGATCTACTGTCTCTATTATATTATGACAGACCAGCTAGATCTACTGTCTCCATTATATTATGATAGACCAGCTAGATCTACTGTCTCTATTATATTATGACAGACCAGATAGATCTACTGTCTCTATTATAGTATGACAGACCAGCCAGATCAACCGTCTCTTTCTCTATTATATTATGACAGACCAGCTAGATCTACTGTCTCTATTATAACATGACAGACCAGCTAGATCTACTGTCTCTATTATATTATGACAGACCAGCTAGATCTACTGTCTCTATTATATTATGACAGACCAGCTAGATCTACTGTCTCTATTATATTATGACAGACCAGCTAGATCTACTGTCTCTATTATAACATGACAGACCAGCTAGATCTACTGTCTCTATTATAATTATGACAGACCAGCTAGATCTACTGTCTCTATTATATTATGACAGACCAGCTAGATCTACTGTCTCTATTATATATGACAGACCAGCTAGATCTACTGTCTCTATTATATTATGACAGACCAGTTAGATCTACTGTCTCTATTATATTATGACAGACCAGCTAGATCTACTGTCTCTATTATATTAAGAAAGACAGGCCAGATCTACTGTCTCTATTATAATTTGGCAGACCAGCTAGATCTACTGTCTCTATTATATTATGACAGACCAGCTAGATCTACTGTCTCTATTATAACATGACAGACCAGCTAGATCTACTGTCTCTATTATATTATGACAGACCAGCTAGATCTACTGTCTCTATTATATTATGACAGACCAGCTAGATCTACTGTCTCTATTATATTATGACAGACCAGCTAGATCTACTGTCTCTATTATATTATGACAGACCAGCTAGATCTACTGTCTCCATTATATTATGACAGACCAGCTAGATCTACTGTCTCTATTATATTATGACAGACCAGCTCGATCTACTGTCTCTATTATAGCCTGACAGACCAGCTCGATCTACTGTCTCTATTATATTATGACAGACCAGCTAGATCTACTGTCTCTATTATATTATGACAGACCAGCTAGATCTACTGTCTCTATTATAATATGACAGACCAGCTAGATCTACTGTCTCTATTATATTATGACAGACCAGCTAGATCTACTGTCTCTATTATATTATGACAGACCAGCTAGATCTACTGTCTCTATTATATTATGACAGACCAGCTAGATCTACTGTCTCTATTATATTATGACAGACCAGCTAGATGTACTGTCTCCATTATATTATGACAGACCAGCTAGATCTACTGTCTCTATTATATTATGACAGACCAGCTAGATCTACTGTCTCTATTATATTATGACAGACCAGCCAGATCTACTGTCTCTATTATATTTGACAGACCAGCTAGATCTACTGTCTCTATTATAACATGACAGACCAGCTAGATCTACTGTCTCTATTATATTATGACAGACCAGCTTGATCTACTGTCTCTATTATATTATGACAGACCAGCTAGATCTACTGTCTCTATTGTATTTTGACAGACCAGCTATATCTACTGTCTCTATTATATTATGACACACCAGCTAGATCTACTGCCTCTATTATAATTTGACAGACCAGCTAGATATACTGTCTCTATTATATTATGACAGACCAGCTAGATCTCCTGTCTCTATTATATTTTGACAGACCGGCTAGATCTACTGTCTCTGTTAAATTATGACACACCAGCTAGATCTAATGTCTCTATTATATTTTGACAGACCAGCTATTTCTACTGTCTCTATTATATTATGAAGGACCTGCTATATCTACAGTCTCTATTATATTATGACAGACCAGCTAGATCTACTGTCTCTATTATATTTTGACAGACCAGCTAGATCTACTATAATATGACAGACCAGCTAGATCTACTGTCTCTATTATAACATGACAGACCAGCTAGATCTACTGTCTCTATTATAACATGACAGACCAGCTAGATCTATTGTCTCTATTATACCATGACAGACCAGCTTGATCTACTGTCTCTATTATAACATGACAGACCAGCTAGATCTACTGTCTCTATTATATTATGACAGACCAGCTACATCTACTGTCTCTATTATATTATGACAGACCAGCTACATCTACTGTCTCCATTATATTATGACAGACCAGCAAGATCTACTGTCTCTATTATATTATGACAGACCAGCCAGATGTACTCTCTCTATTATATTATGACAGACCAGCTAGATCTACTGTCTCTATTATATTATGACAGACCAGCTAGATCTACTGTCTATTATAATATGACAGACCAGCTAGATCTACTGTCTCTATTATATTATGACAGACCAGCTAGATCTACTGTCTCTATTATAACATGACAGACCAGCTAGATCTACTGTCTCTATTATAACATGACAGACCAGCTAGATCTACTGTCTCTATTATAACATGACAGACCAGCTAGATCTATTGTCTCTATTATATCATGACAGACCAGCTAGATCTACTGTCTCTATTATAACATGACAGACCAGCTAGATCTACTGTCTCTATTATATTATGACAGACCAGCTAGATCTACTGTCTCCATTATATTATGACAGACCAGCTAGATCTACTGTCTCTATTATATTATGACAGACCAGCTAGATCTACTGTCTCTATTATATTATGACAGACCAGCTAGATCTACTGTCTCTATTATAACATGACAGACCAGCTAGATCTACTGTCTCTATTATATTATGACAGACCAGCTAGATCTACTTTCTCTATTATATTATGACAGACCAGCTACATCTACTGTCTCCAATATATTATGGCAGACCAGCTACATCTACTGTCTCCATTATATTATGACAGACCAGCAAGATCTACTGTCTCTATTATATTATGACAGACCAGCAAGATCTACTGTCGCTATTGTATTTTGACAGACCGGCTATATCTACTGTCTCTATATTATGACAGACCTGCTAGATCTACTGTCTCCAATATATTATGACAGACCAGCCAGATGTACCGTCTCTTTCTCTATTATATTATGACAGACCAGCTAGATCTACTGTCTCTATTGTATTATGACAGACCAGCAAGATCTACTGTCTATATTATATTATGATAGACCGGCTAGATCTACTTTCTCTATGTCTCTATTATATTATGACAGACCAGATAGATCTACTGTCTCTATTATAGTATGACAGACCAGCCAGATCAACCGTCTCTTTCTCTATTATATTATGACACACCAGCTAGATCTACTGTCTCTATTATAACATGACAGACCAGCTAGATCTACTGTCTCTATTATAACATGACAGACCAGCTAGATCTACTGTCTCTATTATAACATGACAGACCAGCTAGATCTACTGTCTCTATTATATTATGACAGACCAGCTAGATCTACTGTCTCTATTATAACATGACAGACCAGCTAGATCTACTGTCTCTATTATAATATGACAGACCAGCTAGATCTACTGTCTCTATTATATTATGACAGACCAGCTAGATCTACTGTCTCTATTATATTATGACAGACCAGCTAGATCTACTGTCTCTATTATATTGACAGACCAGCTAGATCTACTGTCTCTATATTATGACAGACCAGCTAGATCTACTGTCTCTATTATCTTAAGACAGACAGCCAGATCTACTGTCTCTATTATAATATGGCAGACCAGCTAGATCTACTGTCTCTATTATATTATGACAGACCAGCTAGATCTACTGTCTCTATTATAACATGACAGACCAGCTAGATCTACTGTCTCTATTATAACATTACAGACCAGCTAGATCTACTGTCTCTATTATACCATGACAGACCAGCTTCATCTACTGTCTCTATTATATTATGACAGACCAGCTAGATCTACTGTCTCTATTATATTATGACAGACCAGCTAGATCTACTGTCTCTATTATATTATGACAGACCAGCTAGATCTACTGTCTCTATTATATTATGACAGACCAGCTAGATCTACTGTCTCTATTATATTATGACAGACCAGCTAGATCTACTGTCTCTATTATATTATGACAGACCAGCTAGATCTACTGTCTCTATTATATTATGACAGACCAGCTAGATCTACTGTCTCTATTATATTATGACAGACCAGCTAGATCTACTGTCTCTATTATATTATGACAGACCAGCTAGATCTACTGTCTCTATTATATTATGACAGACCAGCTAGATCTACTGTCTCTATTATAACATGACAGACCAGCTAGATCTACTGTCTCTATTATAATATGACAGACCAGCTAGATCTACTGTCTCTATTATATTATGACAGACCAGCTAGATCTACTGTCTCTATTATATTATGACAGACCAGCTAGATCTACTGTCTCTATTATAACATGACAGACCAGCTAGATCTACTGTCTCTATTATATTATGACAGACCAGCTAGATCTACTGTCTCTATTATATTATGACAGACCAGCTAGATCTACTGTCTCTATTATATTATGACAGACCAGCTAGATCTACTGTCTCTATTGTATTATGACAGACCAGCTAGATCTACTGTCTCTATTATAATTTGACAGACCAGCTAGATCTACTGTCTCTATTATATTATGACAGACCAGCTAGATCTACTGTCTCTATTATATTATGACAGACCAGCTAGATCTACTGTCTCTATTACATTATGACAGACCAGCTGGATCTACTGTCTCTATTATAACATGACAGACCAGCTATATCTACAGTCTCTATTATATTATGACAGACCAGCTAGATCTACTGTCTCTATTATATTATGACAGACCAGCTTCATCTACTGTTTCTATTATATTATGACAGACCAGCTAGATCTACTGTCTCTATTATATTATGACAGACCAGCTAGATCTACTGTCTCTATTATATTATGACAGACCAGCTAGATCTACTGTCTCTATTATATTATGACAGACCAGCTAGATCTACTGTCTCTATTATATTATGACAGACCAGCTAGATCTACTGTCTCTATTATATTATGACAGACCAGCTAGATCTACTGTCTCTATTATAATATGTCAGACCAGCTAGATCTACTGTCTCTATTATATTATGACAGACCAGCTAGATCTACTGTCTCTATTATATTTGACAGACCAGCTAGATCTACTGTCTCTATTATATTATGACAGACCAGCTAGATCTACTGTCTCTATTATATTATGACAGACCAGCTAGATCTACCGTCTCTTTCTCTATTATATTATGACAGACCAGCTAGGTCTACTGTCTCTATTATATTTTGACAGACCAGCTAGATCTACTGTCTCTATTATATTATGACAGACCAGCTAGATCTACTGTCTCTATTATATTATGACAGACCAGCTAGATCTACTGTCTCTATTATATTATGACAGACCAGCTAGATCTACTGTCTCTATTATATTATGACAGACCAGCTCGATCTACTGTCTCTATTATATTATGACAGACCAGCTAGATCTACTGTCTCTATTATATTATGACAGACCAGCTAGATCTACTGTCTCTATTATAATATGACAGACCAGCTAGATCTACTGTCTCTATTATATTATGACAGACCAGCTAGATCTACTGTCTCTATTATATTATGACAGACCAGCTAGATCTACTGTCTCTATTATATTATGACAGACCAGCTAGATCTACTGTCTCTATTATAATTGATGACAGACCAGCTAGATCTACTGTCTCTATTATAACATGACAGACCAGCTAGATCTACTGTCTCTATTATTATGACAGACCAGCTAGATCTACTGTCTCTATTATATTATGACAGACCAGCTAGATCTACTGTCTCTATTATATTATGACAGACCAGCTAGATCTACTGTCTCCATTATATTATGACAGACCAGCTAGATCTACTGTCTCTATTATATTATGACAGACCAGCTAGATCTACTGTCTCTATTATATTATGACAGACCAGCTAGATCTACTGTCTCTATTATATTATGACAGACCAGCTAGATCTACTGTCTCTATTATATTATGACAGACCAGCTAGATCTACTGTCTCTATTATATTATGACAGACCAGCTAGATCTACTGTCTCTATTATATTATGACAGACCAGCTACATCTACTGTCTCTATTATAATATGACAGACCAGCTAGATCTACTGTCTCTATTATAATATGACAGACCAGCTAGATCTACTGTCTCTATTATATTATGACAGACCAGCTAGATCTACTGTCTCTATTATATTATGACAGACCAGCTAGATCTACTGTCTCTATTATATTATGACAGACCAGCTAGATCTACTGTCTATTATATTATGACAGACCAGCTAGATCTACTGTCTCTATTATATTATGACAGACCAGCTAGATCTACTGTCTCTATTATATTATGACAGACCAGATAGATCTACTGTCTCTATTATATTTGACAGACCAGCTAGATCTACTGTCTCTATTATATTATGACAGACCAGCTAGATCTACTGTCTCTATTATACCATGACAGACCAGCTAGATCTACTGTCTCTATTATATTTTGACAGACCAGCTAGATCTACTGTCTCTATTATATTTTGACAGACCAGCTAGATCTACTGTCTCTATTATATTATGACAGACCAGCTAGATCTACTGTCTCTATTATATTATGACAGACCAGCTAGATCTACTGTCTCTATTATATTATGACAGACCAGCTAGATCTACTGTCTCTATTATATTATGACAGACCAGCTAGATCTACTGTCTCTATTATATTATGACAGACCAGCTAGATCTACTGTCTCTATTATATTTTGACAGACCAGCTAGATCTACTGTCTCTATTATATTATGACAGACCAGCTAGATCTACTGTCTCTATTATATTATGACAGACCAGCTAGATCTACTGTCTCTATTATAATATGACAGACCAGCTAGATCTACTGTCTCTATTATATTATGACAGACCAGCTAGATCTACTGTCTCTATTATAACATGACAGACCAGCTAGATCTACTGTCTCTATTATAACATGACAGACCAGCTAGATCTACTGTCTCTATTATATTATGACAGACCAGCTAGATCTACTGTCTCTATTATAACATGACAGACCAGCTAGATCTACTGTCTCTATTATATTATGACAGACCAGCTAGATCTACTGTCTCTATTATATTATGACAGACCAGCTAGATCTACTGTCTCTATTATAATATGACAGACCAGCTAGATCTACTGTCTCTATTATATTTGACAGACCAGCTAGATCTACTGTCTCTATTATATTATGACAGACCAGCTAGATCTACTGTCTCTATTATATTATGACAGACCAGCTAGATCTACTGTCTATTATAATATGACAGACCAGCTAGATCTACTGTCTCTATTATATTATGACAGACCAGCTAGATCTACTGTCTCTATTATATTTTGACAGACCAGCTAGATCTACTGTCTCTATTATATTATGACAGACCAGCTAGATCTACTGTCTCTATTATAATATGACAGACCAGCTAGATCTACTGTCTCTATTACATTATGACAGACCAGCTAGATCTACTGTCTCTATTATATTATGACAGACCAGCTAGATCTACTGTCTCTATTATAACATTGACAGACCAGCTAGATCTACTGTCTCTATTATACCATGACAGACCAGCTTCATCTACTGTCTCTATTATATTATGACAGACCAGCTAGATCTACTGTCTCTATTATATTATGACAGACCAGCTAGATCTACTGTCTCTATTATATTATGACAGACCAGCTAGATCTACTGTCTCTATTATATTATGACAGACCAGCTAGATCTACTGTCTCTATTATATTATGACAGACCAGCTAGATCTACTGTCTCTATTATATTATGACAGACCAGCTAGATCTACTGTCTCTATTATAACATGACAGACCAGCTACATCTACTGTCTCTATTATATTATGACAGACCAGCTAGATCTACTGTCTCTATTATATTATGACAGACCAGCTAGATCTACTGTCTCTATTATATTATGACAGACCAGCTAGATCTACTGTCTCTATTATATTATGACAGACCAGCTAGATCTACTGTCTCTATTATATTATGACAGACCAGCTAGATCTACTGTCTCTATTATATGACAGACCAGCTAGATCTACTGTCTCTATTGTATTATGACAGACCAGCTAGATCTACTGTCTCTATTATATTTTGACAGACCAGCTAGATCTACTGTCTCTATTATATTATGACAAAACAGCTAGATCTACTGTCTATTAAATTATGACAGACCAGCGAGATCTACTGTCTCTTATTATATTATGACAGACCAGCTAGATCTACTGTCTCTATTGTATTTTGACAGACCAGCTAGATCTACTGTCTCTATTATATTATGACAGACCAGCTAGATCTACTGTCTCTATTATCTTATGAAAGACAGGCCAGATCTACTGTCTATTATAATATGGCAGACCAGCTAGATCTACTGTCTCTATTATATTATGACAGACCAGCTAGATCTACTGTCTCTATTATAACATGACAGACCAGCTAGATCTACTGTCTCTATTATAACATGACAGACCAGCTAGATCTATTGTCTCTATTATACCATGACAGACCAGCTTGATCTACTGTCTCTATTATAACATGACAGACCAGCTAGATCTACTGTCTCTATTATATTATGACAGACCAGCTAGATCTACTGTCTCCATTATATTATGGCAGACCAGCTACATCTACTGTCTCCATTATATTATGACAGACCAGCAAGATCTACTGTCTCTATTATATTATGACAGACCAGCAAGATCTACTGTCTCTATTGTATTTTGACAGACCGGCTATATCTACTGTCTCTATTATATGACAGACCAGCTAGATCTACTGTCTCCATTATATTATGGCAGACCAGCTAGATCTACTGTCTCTATTATATTATGACAGACCAGCTAGATCTACTGTCTCTATTATATTATGACAGACCAGCTAGATCTACTGTCTCTATTATATTATGACAGACCAGCTATATCTACTGTCTCCATTATATTATGGCAGACCAGCTACATCTACTGTCTCCATTATATTATGACAGACCAGCAAGATCTACTGTCTCTATTATAGCCTGACAGACCAGCTAGATCTACTGTCTCTATTATAGCCTGACAGACCAGCCAGATGTACCGTCTCTTTCTCTATTATATTATGACAGACCAGCTAGATCTACTGTCTCTATTGTATTATGACAGACCAGCAAGATCTACTGTCTATATTATATTATGACAGACCAGCTAGATCTACTTTCTCTATGTCTCTATTATATTATGACAGACCAGATAGATCTACTGTCTCTATTATAGTATGATTGACCAGCCAGATCAACCGTCTCTTTCTCTATTATATTATGACAGACCAGCTAGATCTACTGTCTCTATTGTATTATGACAGACCAGCAAGATCTACTGTCTATATTATATTATGATAGACCAGCTAGATCTACTTTCTCTATGTCTCTATTATATTATGACAGACCAGATAGATCTACTGTCTCTATTATAGTATGACAGACCAGCCAGATCAACCGTCTCTTTCTCTATTATATTATGACAGACCAGCTAGATCTACTGTCTCTATTATATTATGACAGACCAGCTAGATCTACTGTCTCTATTATATTATGACAGACCAGCTACATCTACTGTCTCCATTATATTATGGCAGACCAGCTACATCTACTGTCTCCATTATATTATGACAGACCAGCAAGATCTACTGTCTCTATTATAACATGACAGACCAGCTAGATCTATTGTCTCTATTATACCATGACAGACCAGCTTGATCTACTGTCTCTATTATAACATGACAGACCAGCTAGACCTACTGTCTCTATTATATTATGACAGACCAGCTACATCTACTGTCTCCATTATATTATGGTAGACCAGCTACATCTACTGTCTCCATTATATTATGACAGACCAGCTAGATCTACTGTCTCTATTATATTATGACAGACCAGCCAGATGTACCGTCTCTTTCTCTATTATATTATGACAGACCAGCTAGATCTACTGTCTCTATTATATTAAGAAAGACAGGCCAGATCTACTGTCTATTATAATATGGCAGACCAGCTAGATCTACTGTCTCTATTATATTATGACAGACCAGCTAGATCTACTGTCTCTATTATAACATGACAGACCAGCTAGATCTACTGTCTCTATTATAACATGACAGACCAGCTAGATCTACTGTCTCTATTATAACATGACAGACCAGCTAGATCTATTGTCTCTATTATACCATGACAGACCAGCTTGATCTACTGTCTCTATTATAACATGACAGACCAGCTAGACCTACTGTCTCTATTATATTATGACAGACCAGCTACATCTACTGTCTCCATTATATTATGGCAGACCAGCTACATCTACTGTCTCCATTATATTATGACAGACCAGCTAGATCTACTGTCTCTATTATATTATGACAGACCAGCTAGATCTACTGTCTCTATTATAACATGACAGACCAGCTAGATCTACTGTCTCTATTATATTATGACAGACCAGCTAGATCTACTGTCTCTATTATATTATGACAGACCAGCTAGATCTACTGTCTCCATTATATTATGACAGACCAGCAAGATCTACTGTCTCTATTATAGCCTGACAGACCAGCCAGATGTACCGTCTCTTTCTCTATTATATTATGACAGACCAGCTAGATCTACTGTCTCTATTTTATTATGACAGACCAGCAAGATCTACTGTCTATATTATATTATGATAGACCAGCTAGATCTACTTTCTCTATGTCTCTATTATATTATGACAGACCAGATAGATCTACTGTCTCTATTGTAGTATGACAGAACAGCTAGATCTACTGTCTTTATTACATTATGACAGACCAGCTTGATCTACTGTCTGTATTGGATTTTGACAGACCAGCAAGGTC
The DNA here is from genome assembly GCF_023373465.1 of Oncorhynchus keta. Taxonomy (NCBI): domain Eukaryota; kingdom Metazoa; phylum Chordata; class Actinopteri; order Salmoniformes; family Salmonidae; genus Oncorhynchus; species Oncorhynchus keta. The sequence goes on along the minus strand of NW_026285084.1, from coordinate 9,812 downwards.
TACTGTCTCTATTACATTATGACAGACCAGCTTGATCTACTGTCTCTATTGTATTTTGACAGACCAGCTTGATCTACTGTCTCTGTCTCTATTATATTATGACAGACCAGCTAGATCTACTGTCTCTATTATATTATGACAGACCAGCTAGATCTACTGTCTCTATTATATTTTGACAGACCAGCTAGATCTACTGTCTCTATTATATTATGACAGACCAGCTAGATCTACTGTCTCTATTGTATTTTGACAGACCAGCTAGATCTACTGTCTCTATTGTATTATGACAGACCAGCTAGATCTACTGTCTCTATTGTATTTTGACAGACCAGCTCGATCTACTGTCTCTATTATATTATGACAGACCAGCTAGATCTACTGTCTCTATTATATTATGACAGACCAGCTAGATCTACTGTCTCTATTATATTTTGACAGACCAGCTAGATCTACTGTCTCTATTATATTATGACAGACCAGCTAGATCTACTGTCTCTATTGTATTATGACAGACCAGCTAGATCTACGGTCTCTATTATAATATGACAGACCAGCTAGATCTTCTGTCTCTATGTCTCTATTATATTATGACAGACCATCTATATCTACTGTCTCTATTATATTATGACAGACCAGCTCGATCTACTGTCTCTTTTATATTATGACAGACCAGCTAGATCTACTGTCTCTATTATAACATGACAGACCAGCTAGATCTACTGTCTCTATTATAACATGACAGACCAGCTAGATCTACTGTCTCTATTATGTTTTGACAGACCAGCTCGATCTACGGTCTCTATTACATTATGACAGACCAGCTAGATCTACTGTCTCTATTGTATTATGACAGACCAGCTAGATCTACTGTCTTTATTACATTATGACAGACCAGCTTGATCTACTGTCTGTATTGGATTTTGACAGACCAGCAAGGTCTACTGTCTCTATTACATTATGACAGACCAGCTTGATCTACTGTCTCTATTGTATTTTGACAGACCAGCCTAGTCTTGATTATGACAGTCTATGTCTCTATTATATTATGACAGACCAGCTAGATCTACTGTCTCTATTGTATTATGACAGACCAGCTAGATCTACTGTCTCTATTATATTTTGACAGACCAGCTAGATCTACTGTCTCTATTATATTATGACAGACCAGCTAGATCTACTGTCTCTATTATATTATGACAGACCAGCTAGATCTACTGTCTCTATTATGTTTTGACAGACCAGCTCGATCTACTGTCTCTATTACATTATGACAGACCAGCTAGATCTACTGTCTCTATTGTATTATGACAGACCAGCTAGATCTACGGTCTCTATTGTATTTTGACAGACCAGCTCGATCTACTGTCTCTATTGTATTATGACAGACCAGCTAGATCTACTGTCTCTATTATATTATGACAGACCAGCTAGATCTACTGTCTGTATTGTATTTTGACAGACCAGCTAGATCTACTGTCTCTATTGTATTATGACAGACCAGCTAGATCTGCTGTCTTTATTATATTATGACAGACCAGCTAGATCTACTGTCTGTATTGTATTTTGACAGACCAGCTAGATCTACTGTCTCTATTATGTTTTGACAGACCAGCTCGATCTACTGTCTCTATTACATTTTGACAGACCAGCTTGATCTACTGTCTGTATTGTATTTTGACAGACCAGCTAGATCTACTGTCTCTATTATATTTTGACAGACCAGCTTGATCTACTGTCTCTATTGTATTTTGACAGACCAGCTTGATCTACTGTCTCTGTCTCTATTATATTATGACAGACCAGCTAGATCTACTGTCTCTATTGTATTATGACAGACCAGCTAGATCTACTGTCTCTATTGTATTTTGACAGACCAGCGAGATCTACTGTCGCTTTTATAACATGACAGTCCAGCTAGATCTACTGTCTCTATTATGTTTTGACAGACCAGCTAGATCTACTGTCTCTATTACATTATGACAGACCAGCTCGATCTACTGTCTGTATTGTATTTTGACAGACCAGCTCGATCTACTGTCTCTATTGTATTATGACAGACGAGCTAGATCTACTGTCTCTATTGTATTTTGACAGACCAGCTCGATCTACTGTCTCTATTACATTATGACAGACCAGCTAGATCTACTGTCTCTATTGTATTATGACAGACCAGCTAGATCTACTGTCTGTATTGTATTTTGACAGACCAGCTAGATCTACTGTCTCTATTATGTTTTGACAGACCAGCTCGATCTACTGTCTCTATTACATTTTGACAGACCAGCTTGATCTACTGTCTGTATTGTATTTTGACAGACCAGCTTGATCTACTGTCTGTATTGTATTTTGACAGACCAGCTAGATCTACTGTCTCTATAGTATTTTGACAGACCAGCTTGATCTACTGTCTCTATTGTAGTTTGACAGACCAGCTAGGTCTACTGTCTCTATTACATTATGACAGACCAGCTAGATCTACTGTCTGTAATGTATTTTGACAGACCAGCTAGATCTACTGTCTTTATTACATTATGACAGACCAGCGAGATCTACTGTCTGTATTGTATTTTGACAGACCAGCTAGATCTACTGTCTCTATTGTATTATGACAGACCAGCTAGATCTACGGTCTCTATTATATTATGACAGACCAGCTAGATCTACTGTCTGTATTGTATTTTGACAGACCAGCTAGATCTACTGTCTCTATTATGTTTTGACAGACCAGCTCGATCTACTGTCTCTATTACATTTTGACAGACCAGCTTGATCTACTGTCTGTATTGTATTTTGACAGACCAGCTTGATCTACTGTCTTTATTACATTATGACAGACCAGCGAGATCTACTGTCTGTATTGTATTTTGACAGACCAGCTAGATCTACTGTCTCTATTGTATTATGACAGACCAGCTAGATCTACGGTCTCTATTATAATATGACAGACCAGCTAGATCTTCTGTCTCTATGTCTCTATTATATTATGACAGACCATCTATATCTACTGTCTCTATTATATTATGACAGACCAGCTCGATCTACTGTCTCTTTTATATTATGACAGACCAGCTAGATCTACTGTCTCTATTATAACATGACAGACCAGCTAGATCTACTGTCTCTATTATAACATGACAGACCAGCTAGATCTACTGTCTCTATTATGTTTTGACAGACCAGCTCGATCTACTGTCTCTATTACATTATGACAGACCAGCTAGATCTACTGTCTCTATTGTATTATGACAGACCAGCTAGATCTACTGTCTTTATTATATTATGACAGACCAGATCTACTGTCTGTATTGATTTTGACAGACCAGCAAGGTCTACTGTCTCTATTACATTATGACAGACCAGCTTGATCTACTGTCTCTATTGTATTTTGACAGACCAGCTTGATCTACTGTCTCTATTATATTATGACAGACCAGCTAGATCTACTGTCTCTATTGTATTATGACAGACCAGCTAGATCTACTGTCTCTATTGTATTTTGACAGACCAGCTAGATCTACTGTCTCTATTATAACATGACAGACCAGCTAGATCTACTGTCTCTATTATGTTTTGACAGACCAGCTAGATCTACTGTCTCTATTACATTTTGACAGACCAGCTAGATCTACTGTCTGTATTGAATTATGACAGACCAGCTAGATCTACTGTCGCTTTTATAATATGACAGTCCAGCTAGATCTACTGTCTCTATTGTATTTTGACAGACCAGCTAGGTCTACTGTCTCTATTGTATTTTGACAGACCAGCTAGATCTACTGTCTCTATTGTATTTTGACAGACCAGCTAGATCTACTGTCTGTATTGAATTTTGACAGACCAGCTAGATCTACTGTCTCTATTGTATTTTGACAGACCAGCTTGATCTACTGTCTCTATTGTATTTTGACAGACCAGCTAGATCTACTGTCTCTATTACATTATGACAGACCAGCTAGATCTACTGTCTCTATTGTATTTTGACAGACCAGCTAGATCTACTGTCTCTATTACATTATGACAGACCAGCTAGATCTACTGTCTCTATTGTATTATGACAGACCAGCTAGATCTACTGTCTCTATTGTATTATGACAGACCAGCTAGATCTACTGGTCTCTATTATATTATGACAGACCAGCTAGATCTACTGTCTGTCTTTATCTCTATGTCTCTATTATATTATGACAGACCAGCTATATCTACTGTCTCTATTATATTATGACAGACCAGCTAGATCTACTGTCTCTATTGTATTATGACAGACCAGCTAGATCTACTGTCTCTATTATATTTTGACAGACCAGCTAGATCTACTGTCTCTATTATTATGACAGACCAGCTAGATCTACTGTCTCTATTGTATTTGACAGACCAGCTAGATCTACTGTCTCTATTGTATTATGACAGACCAGCTAGATCTACTGTCTCTATTATATTATGACAGACCAGCTAGATCTACTGTCTCTATTATATTTTGACAGACCAGCTAGATCTACTGTCTCTATTGTATTATGACAGACCAGCTAGATCTACTGTCTCTATTGTATTATGACAGACCAGCTAGATCTACGGTCTCTATTATAATATGACAGACCAGCTAGATCTTCTGTCTCTATGTCTCTATTATATTATGACAGACCATCTATATCTACTGTCTCTATTATATTATGACAGACCAGCTCGATCTACTGTCTCTTTTATATTATGACAGACCAGCTAGATCTACTGTCTCTATTATATTATGACAGACCAGCTAGATCTACTGTCTCTATTGTATTATGACAGACCAGCTAGATCTACTGTCTCTATTGTATTTTGACAGACCAGCTCGATCTACTGTCTCTATTACATTATGACAGACCAGCTAGATCTACTGTCTCTATTGTATTATGACAGACCAGCTAGATCTACTGTCTTTATTACATTATGACAGACCAGCTTGATCTACTGTCTGTATTATGTTTTGACAGACCAGCTAGATCTACTGTCTCTATTACATTATGACAGACCAGCTTGATCTACTGTCTCTATTGTATTTTGACAGACCAGCTTGATCTACTGTCTCTATTGTTATATTATGACAGACCAGCTAGATCTACTGTCTCTATTATATTATGACAGACCAGCTAGATCTACTGTCTCTATTGTATTTTGACAGACCAGCTAGATCTACTGTCTCTTTATTAATTATGACAGACCAGCTAGATCTACTGTCTCTATTATATTTTGACAGACCAGCTAGATCTACTGTCTCTATTATATTATGACAGACCAGCTCGATCTACTGTCTGTATTATATTTTGACAGACCAGCTAGATCTACTGTCTCTATTGTATTTGACAGACGAGCTAGATCTACTGTCTCTATTGTATTTTGACAGACCAGCTCGATCTACTGTCTCTATTGTATTATGACAGACCAGCTAGATCTACTGTCTCTATTATATTATGACAGACCAGCTAGATCTACTGTCTGTATTGTATTTTGACAGACCAGCTAGATCTACTGTCTCTATTGTATTATGACAGACCAGCTAGATCTGCTGTCTTTATTATATTATGACAGACCAGCTAGATCTACTGTCTCTATTGTATTATGACAGACCAGCTAGATCTACTGTCTCTATTATGTTTTGACAGACCAGCTAGATCTACTGTCTCTATTACATTTTGACAGACCAGCTTGATCTACTGTCTGTATTGTATTTTGACAGACCAGCTAGATCTACTGTCTCTATTGTATTTTGACAGACCAGCTTGATCTACTGTCTCTATTGTATTTTGACAGACCAGCTTGATCTACTGTCTCTGTCTCTATTATATTATGACAGACCAGCTAGATCTACTGTCTCTATTGTATTATGACAGACCAGCTAGATCTACTGTCTCTATTGTATTTTGACAGACCAGCGAGATCTACTGTCGCTTTTATAACATGACAGTCCAGCTAGATCTACTGTCTCTATTATGTTTTGACAGACCAGCTAGATCTACTGTCTCTATTACATTATGACAGACCAGCTCGATCTACTGTCTGTATTGTATTTTGACAGACCAGCTCGATCTACTGTCTCTATTATATTATGACAGACCAGCTAGATCTACTGTCTGTATTGTATTTTGACAGACCAGCTTGATCTACTGTCTCTATTGTATTATGACAGACCAGCTTGATCTACTGTCTCTATTGTATTATGACAGACCAGCTAGATCTACTGTCTGTATTGTATTTTGACAGACCAGCTAGATCTACTGTCTCTATTATGTTTTGACAGACCAGCTCGATCTACTGTCTCTATTACATTTTGACAGACCAGCTTGATCTACTGTCTGTATTGTATTTTGACAGACCAGCTTGATCTACTGTCTGTATTGTATTTTGACAGACCAGCTAGATCTACTGTCTCTATAGTATTTTGACAGACCAGCTTGATCTACTGTCTCTATTGTAGTTTGACAGACCAGCTAGATCTACTGTCTCTATTACATTATGACAGACCAGCTAGATCTACTGTCTGTAATGTATTTTGACAGACCAGCTAGATCTACTGTCTTTATTACATTATGACAGACCAGCTAGATCTACTGTCTGTATTGTATTTTGACAGACCAGCTAGATCTACTGTCTCTATTGTATTATGACAGACCAGCTAGATCTACTGTCTCTATTATATTATGACAGACCAGCTAGATCTACTGTCTGTATTGTATTTTGACAGACCAGCTAGATCTACTGTCTCTATTATGTTTTGACAGACCAGCTCGATCTACTGTCTCTATTACATTTTGACAGACCAGCTAGATCTACTGTCTGTAATGTATTTTGACAGACCAGCTAGATCTACTGTCTTTATTACATTATGACAGACCAGCGAGATCTACTGTCTGTATTGTATTTTGACAGACCAGCTAGATCTACTGTCTCTATTGTATTATGACAGACCAGCTAGATCTACGGTCTCTATTATAATATGACAGACCAGCTAGATCTTCTGTCTCTATGTCTCTATTATATTATGACAGACCATCTATATCTACTGTCTCTATTATATTATGACAGACCAGCTCGATCTACTGTCTCTTTTATATTATGACAGACCAGCTAGATCTACTGTCTCTATTATAACATGACAGACCAGCTAGATCTACTGTCTCTATTATAACATGACAGACCAGCTAGATCTACTGTCTCTATTATGTTTTGACAGACCAGCTCGATCTACGGTCTCTATTACATTATGACAGACCAGCTAGATCTACTGTCTCTATTGTATTATGACAGACCAGCTAGATCTACTGTCTTTATTACATTATGACAGACCAGCTTGATCTACTGTCTGTATTGGATTTTGACAGACCAGCAAGGTCTACTGTCTCTATTACATTATGACAGACCAGCTTGATCTACTGTCTCTATTGTATTTTGACAGACCAGCTTGATCTACTGTCTCTGTCTCTATTATATTATGACAGACCAGCTAGATCTACTGTCTCTATTGTATTATGACAGACCAGCAAGATCTACTGTCTCTATTGTATTTTGACAGACCAGCTTGATCTACTGTCGCTTTTATAACATGACAGTCCAGCTAGATCTACTGTCTCTATTATGTTTTGACAGACCAGCTAGATCTACTGTCTCTATTACATTATGACAGACCAGCTCGATCTACTGTCTGTATTGTATTTTGACAGACCAGCTCGATCTACTGTCTCTATTGTATTATGACAGACCAGCTAGATCTACTGTCTCTATTGTATTTTGACAGACCAGCTCGATCTACTGTCTCTATTGTATTATGACAGACCAGCTAGATCTACTGTCTCTATTATATTATGACAGACCAGCTAGATCTACTGTCTGTATTGTATTTTGACAGACCAGCTAGATCTACTGTCTCTATTATGTTTTGACAGACCAGCTCGATCTACTGTCTCTATTACATTTTGACAGACCAGCTTGATCTACTGTCTGTATTGTATTTTGACAGACCAGCTTGATCTACTGTCTGTATTGTATTTTGACAGACCAGCTAGATCTACTGTCTCTATAGTATTTTGACAGACCAGCTTGATCTACTGTCTCTATTGTAGTTTGACAGACCAGCTAGATCTACTGTCTCTATTACATTATGACAGACCAGCTAGATCTACTGTCTGTATTGTATTTTGACAGACCAGCTAGATCTACTGTCTTTATTACATTATGACAGACCAGCGAGATCTACTGTCTGTATTGTATTTTGACAGACCAGCTAGATCTACTGTCTCTATTGTATTATGACAGACCAGCTAGATCTACGGTCTCTATTATAATATGACAGACCAGCTAGATCTTCTGTCTCTATGTCTCTATTATATTATGACAGACCATCTATATCTACTGTCTCTATTATATTATGACAGACCAGCTCGATCTACTGTCTCTATTGTATTATGACAGACCAGCTAGATCTACTGTCTCTATTGTATTATGACAGACCAGCAAGATCTACTGTCTCTATTGTATTTTGACAGACCAGCTAGATCTACTGTCTCTATTATATTTTGACAGACCAGCTCTGTCTCTACTGTCTCTATTATATTATGACAGACCAGCTAGATCTACTGTCTCTATTATATTATGACAGACCAGCTAGATCTACTGTCTCTATTGTATTTTGACAGACCAGCTAGATCTACTGTCTCTATTATATTATGACAGACCAGCTAGATCTACTGTCTCTATTATATTATGACAGACCAGCTAGATCTACTGTCTCTATTGTATTATGACAGACCAGCTAGATCTACTGTCTCTATTATATTATGACAGACCAGCTCGATCTACTGTCTCTATTACATTTTGACAGACCAGCTTGATCTACTGTCTGTATTGTATTTTGACAGACCAGCTAGATCTACTGTCTCTATTATATTTTGACAGACCAGCTTGATCTACTGTCTCTATTGTATTTTGACAGACCAGCTTGATCTACTGTCTCTATTCTATTATATTATGACAGACCAGCTAGATCTACTGTCTCTATTACATTATGACAGACCAGCTAGATCTACTGTCTCTATTGTATTTTGACAGACCAGCTAGATCTACTGTCTCTTTTATAACATGACAGACCAGCTAGATCTACTGTCTCTATTATGTTTTGACAGACCAGCTAGATCTACTGTCTCTATTATATTATGACAGACCAGCTAGATCTACTGTCTCTATTGTATTATGACAGACCAGCTAGATCTACTGTCTCTATTGTATTTGACAGACCAGCTAGATCTACTGTCTCTATTGTATTTTGACAGACCAGCTAGATCTACTGTCTCTATTATGTTTTGACAGACCAGCTAGATCTACTGTCTCTATTACATTATGACAGACCAGCTAGATCTACTGTCTGTATTGTATTTTGACAGACCAGCTAGATCTACTGTCTCTATTGTATTACAGACAGACGAGCTAGATCTACTGTCTCTATTGTATTTTGACAGACCAGCTCGATCTACTGTCTCTATTGTATTATGACAGACCAGCTAGATCTACTGTCTCTATTATATTATGACAGACCAGCTAGATCTACTGTCTGTATTGTATTTTGACAGACCAGCTAGATCTACTGTCTCTATTATGTTTTGACAGACCAGCTCGATCTACTGTCTCTATTACATTTTGACAGACCAGCTTGATCTACTGTCTGTATTGTATTTTGACAGACCAGCTTGATCTACTGTCTGTATTGTATTTTGACAGACCAGCTAGATCTACTGTCTCTATAGTATTTTGACAGACCAGCTTGATCTACTGTCTCTATTGTAGTT
>NW_026285083.1:0-8157 GCF_023373465.1 Oncorhynchus keta | reverse complement strand
GCTGCAGAGAGAACAGAGGACAGGCTGCAGGAGAGACAGAGAACAGAGGACAGGCTGCAGGAGAGACAGAGAACAGAGGACAGGCTGCAGGAGAGACAGAGGAACAGAGGACAGGCTGCAGGAGAGACAGGAGAACAGAGGACAGGCTGCAGTGAGAGACAGAGAACAGAGGACAGGCTGCAGGAGAGCAGAGAACAGAGGACAGGCTGCAGGAGAGAAAGAGAACAGAGGACAGGCTGCAGGAGAGACAGAGAACAGAGGACAGGCTGCAGGAGAGACAGGGAACAGAGGACAGGCTGCAGGAGAGACAGAGAACAGAGGACAGGCTGCAGGAGAGAAAGAGAACAGAGGACAGGCTGCAGGAGAGACAGAGAACAGAGGACAGGCTGCAGGAGACGAACAGAGAACAGAGGACAGGCTGCAGGAGAGACAGAGAACAGAGGACAGGCTGCAGGAGAGACAGAGAACAGAGGACAGGCTGCAGGAGAGACAGAGAACAGAGGACAGGCTGCAGGAGAGACAGAGAACAGAGGACAGGCTGCAGGAGAGACAGAGAACAGAGGACAGGCTGCAGGAGAGACAGAGAACAGAGGACAGGCTGCAGGAGAGACAGAGAACAGAGGACAGGCTGCAGGAGAGACAGAGAACAGAGGACAGGCTGCAGGAGAGACAGAGAACAGAGGACAGGCTGCAGGAGAGACAGAGAACAGAGGACAGGCTGCAGGAGAGACAGAGAACAGAGGACAGGCTGCAGGAGAGACAGAGAACAGAGGACAGGCTGCAGGAGAGACAGAGAACAGAGGACAGGCTGCAGGAGAGACAGAGAACAGAGGACAGGCTGCAGGAGACAGAGAACAGAGGACAGGCTGCAGGAGAGACAGGAACAGAGGACAGGCTGCAGGAGAGAAAGAGAACAGAGGACAGGCTGCAGGAGAGACAAGAGAACAGAGGACAGGCTGCAGGAGACAGAGAACAGAGGACAGGCTGCAGGAGAGACAGAGAACAGAGGACAGGCTGCATGAGAGACAGAGAACAGAGGACAGGCTGCAGGAGAGACAGAGAACAGAGGACAGGCTGCAGGAGAGACAGAGAACAGAGGACAGGCTGCAGGAGAGACAGAGAACAGAGGACAGGCTGCATGAGAGACAGAGAACAGAGGACAGGCTGCAGGAGAGACAGAGAACAGAGGACAGGCTGCAGGAGAGACAGAGAACAGAGGACAGGCTGCAGGAGAGACAGAGAACAGAGGACAGGCTGCAGGAGAGCAGAGAACAGAGGACAGGCTGCAGGAGAGACAGAGGAACAGAGGACAGGCTGCAGGAGAGACAGAGAACAGAGGACAGGCTGCAGGAGAGACAGAGAACAGAGGACAGGCTGCAGGAGATGAGAACAGAGGACAGGCTGCAGGAGAGACAGAGAACAGAGGACAGGCTGCAGGAGAGACAGAGAACAGAGGACAGGCTGCAGAGACTGAGAACAGAGGACAGGCTGCAGGAGAGACAGAGAACAGAGGACAGGCTGCAGGAGAGAGAGAGAACAGAGGACAGGCTGCAGGAGAGACAGAGAACAGAGGACAGGCTGCAGGAGAGACAGAGAACAGAGGACAGGCTGCAGGAGAAAGAACAGAGGACAGGCTGCAGGAGAAAGAGAACAGAGGACAGGCTGCAGAGAGACAGAAGAACAGAGGACAGGCTGCAGGAGAGAACAGAGAACAGAGGACAGGCTGCAGGAGAGACAGAGAACAGAGGACAGGCTGCAGGAGAGACAGAGAACAGAGGACAGGCTGCAGGAGAGACAGAGAACAGAGGACAGGCTGCAGGAGAGACTGAGAACAGAGGACAGGCTGCAGGAGAGACAGAGAACAGAGGACAGGCTGCAGGAGAGACAGAGAACAGAGGACAGGCTGCAGGAGAGACTGAGAACAGAGGACAGGCTGCAGGAGAGACAGAGAACAGAGGACAGGCTGCAGGAGAGACAGAGAACAGAGGACAGGCTGCAGGAGAGACAGAGAACAGAGGACAGGCTGCACGAGAGACAGAGAACAGAGGACAGGCTGCAGGAGAGACAGGGAACAGAGGACAGGCTGCAGGAGAGACAGAGAACAGAGGACAGGCTGCAGAGAGAGAGAACAGAGACAGGCTGCAGGAGAGACAGAGAACAGAGGACAGGCTGCAGGAGAAAGAGAACAGAGGACAGGCTGCAGGAGAGACAGAGAACAGAGGACAGGCTGCAGGAGAGACAGAGAACAGAGGACAGGCTGCAGGAGAGACAGAGAACAGAGGACAGGCTGCAGGAGAGACAGAGAACAGAGGACAGGCTGCAGGAGAGACAGAGAACAGAGGACAGGCTGCAGGAGAGAGAGAACAAGAGGACAGGCTGCAGGAGAGACAGAGAACAGAGGACAGGCTGCAGGAGAGACAGAGAACAGAGGACAGGCTGCAGGAGAGACAGAGAACAGAGGACAGGCTGCAGGAGAGACAGAGAACAGAGGACAGGCTGCAGGAGAGAAAGAGAACAGAGGACAGGCTGCAGGAGAGACAGAGAACAGAGGACAGGCTGCAGGAGAGACAGAGAACAGAGGACAGGCTGCAGGAGAGACAGAGAACAGAGGACAGGCTGCAGGAGAGACGAGAACAGAGGACAGGCTGCAGGAGAGACAGAGAAGAGGACAGGCTGCAGGAGAGAAAGAGAACAGAGGACAGGCTGCAGGAGAGACAGAGAACAGAGGACAGGCTGCAGGAGAGAAAGAGAACAGAGGACAGGCTGCAGGAGAGAAAGAGGACAGGCTGCAGGAGAGAAGAGAGAGGACAGGCTGCATGAGAGAAAGAGAAAGAGGACAGGCTGCAGGAGAGACAGGGAACAGAGGACAGGCTGCAGGAGAGACAGAGAACAGAGGACAGGCTGCAGGAGAGAAAGATAACAGAGGACAGGCTGCAGGAGAGAACAGAGAACAGAGGACAGGCTGCAGGAGAGACAGAGAACAGAGGACAGGCTGCAGGAGAGACAGAGAACAGAGGACAGGCTGCAGGAGAGAAAGAGAAAGAGGACAGGCTGCAGGAGAGAACAGAGAACAGATGACAGGCTGCAGGAGAGACAGAGAACAGAGGACAGGCTGCAGGAGAGACAGAGAACAGAGGACAGGCTGCAGGAGAGACAGAGAACAGAGGACAGGCTGCAGGAGAGACAGAGAACAGAGGACAGGCTGCAGGAGAGAACAGAGAACAGAGGACAGGCTGCAGGAGAGACAGAGAACAGAGGACAGGCTGCAGGAGAGAACAGAGAACAGAGGACAGGCTGCAGGAGAGAAAGAGGACAGGCTGCATGAGAGAAAGAGAACAGAGGACAGGCTGCATGAGAGAAAGAAAACAGAGGACAGGCTGCAGGAGAGAACAGAGAACAGAGGACAGGCTGCAGGAGATAAATAGAACAGAGAACAGGCTGCAGGAAAGAATAGAGGACAGGCTGCAGGAGATACAGAGAACAGAGGACAGGCTGCAGGAGAGACAGAGAACAGAGGACAGGCTGCAGGAGCAGGTAGATCATCACTCAATGACCTGGCCTCACACAGCAGAGGAGCCCACCTCAACCAGCCAGACCTCCCCAGCCCTGCCTGCTCACCTCTCCCCCAGCCCACAGAACAACCTCCCACTGACAGCGGCCAACAACTCCACCCCGCCGCAGCTACCGCCCAAGCCTCCCCAGCTTCTCCTTCACCCAAATCCAGCTAGCAGATGTTCTGAAAGAGCTGCAAAACCTGGACCAGTACAAATCAGCTGGGCTAGACAATCTGGACCCTCTCTTTCTGAAACTATCCGCCGCCACTGTTGCAACCCCTATTACCAGCCTGTTCAACCTCTCTGTCGTATCGTCCGAGATCCCTAAAGATTGGAAAGCTGCTGCGGTCATCCCACTCTTCAAAGGGGTGACACTCTAGACCCAAACTGTTACAGACCTATATCCATCCTGCCCTGCCTTTCTAAAGTCTTCGAAAGCCAAGTTAATAAACAGATCACTGACCATTTCGAATCCCACCGTACCTTCTCCGCTGTGCAATCCGGTTTCCGAGCCGGTCACGGGTGCACCTCAGCCACACTCAAGGTACTAAATGATATCATAACCTCCATCGATAAAAGACAGTACTGTGCAGCCGTCTTCATCGACCTGGCCAAGGCTTTCGACTCTGTCAATCACCGTATTCTTATCGGCAGACTCAATAGCCTTGGTTTTTCTAATGACTGCCTCGCCTGGTTCACCAACTACTTTGCAGACAGAGTTCAGTGTGTCAAATCGGAGGGCATGTTGTCCGGACCTCTGGCAGTCTCTATGGGGTACCACAGGGTTCAATTCTCGGGCTGACTCTTTCTCTGTATATATCAATGATGTCTGCTCTTGCTGAGGGTGATTCCCTTATCCACCTCTACGCAGAACAACACCATTCTGTATACTTCTGGCCCTTCCTTGGACACTGTGCTAACTAACCTCCAAACGAGCTTCAATGCCATACAACACTCCTTCCGTGGCCTCCAACTGCTCTTAAACGCTAGTAAAACCAAATGCATGCTTTTCAACCGTTCGCTGCCCGCACCCGCCCGCCTGACTAGCATCACCACCCTGGACGGTTCCAGACCTAGAATATGTGGACAACTATAAATACCTAGATGTCTGATTAGACTGTAAACTCTCCTTCCAGACTCATATTAAACATCTCCAATCCAAAATCAAATCTAGAATCGGCTTTCTATTTCGCAACAAAGCCTCCTTCACTCACGCGCCAAACTTACCCTAGTAAAACTGACTATCCTACCGATCCTCGACTTCAGCGATGTCATCTACAAAACAGCTTCCAATACTCTACTCAGCAAACTGGATGCAGTCTATCACAGTGCCATCCGTTTTGTTACCAAATCACCTTATACCACCCACCACTGCAACCTGTATGCTCTAGTCGGCTGGCCTCCGCTACATATTCCTCGCCAGACCCACTCGGCTCCAGGTCATCTATAAGTCTATGCTAGGTAAAGCTCCGCCTTATCTCAGTTCACTGGTCACGATAACAACACCCACCCGTAGTACACGTTCCAGCAGGTATATCTCACTGATCATCCCCAAAGCCAACACCTCATTTGGCCGCCTTTCCTTCCAGTTCTCTGCTGCCAGGGACTGGAACGAATTGCAAAAATCGCTGAAGTTGGAGACTTATTTCCCTCACTAACTTTAAACATCAACTATCTGAGCAGCTAACCGATCACTGCAGCTGTACATAGTCTATCTGTAAATAGCCCACCCAATCTACCTACCTCATCCCCATACTGTTTTTATTTTATTTACTTTTCTGCTCTTTTGCACACCAGTATCTCTACTTGCACATCATCATCTGCTCATTTATCACTTCAGTGTTAATCTGCTAAATTGTAATTATTCACTCCTATGGCCTATTTATTGCCTACCTCCTCATGCCTTTTGCACACACTGTATATAGACTTTCTTTTTCTACTGTGTCATTGACTTGTTTATTGTGTTATTGGCTTGTTTATTGTTTACTCCATGTGTAACTCTGTGTTGTTGTCTGTGTCACACTGCTTTGCTTTATCTTGACCAGGTCGCAGTTGTAAATGAGAACTTGTTCTCAACTAGCCTACCTGGTTAAATAAAGGTGAAATCAAAAATGTTAAAATAAAACTGGCTGACATCGTTCTGTTGATGGACTCAAATGGAAAGTTTGTTCAGTAGAATAAACTTTTCCTAGACACAAAAGGAGAAAGGTGTGGTGCCCAACAACGCAGAGTGCCATGGAGCTGCTTGATAAGGCCCATCTCGGGTCGCCAAGCCACATAATCATACACACCGGATGCAACGACCTGCGTGCTCAGCAGGAGAGGGTGGGGACTTCACTACGGGGAGTGATTGAGAAGGCCTCCGCTAATCTTCCCCAACCTCAAGGATCATGGTGTCAACCCTTCTACAGAGGAAGGACTTCTACCCTGCCACAATCAAAGAATAAACGCCAGCCTCTCCCGGGACTGAGCCCTCACGAGCCAATGTACACCTGGCCCACCATCCCACCCTCGATCTGGACTGAGCCCTACGACCCAATGTACACCTGGCCCCACCATCCCACCCCTCGATCTGGACTGAGGCCCTACGAGCCAATGTACCCTGGCCCATCATCCCACCCTCGATCTGGACTGTGCCCTGCGACCCAACGTACACCTGGCCCACCATCCCACCCTCGATCTGGACTGAGCCCTCACGAGTCAATGTACCCCTGGCCCATCATCCCACCCCTCGATCTGGACTGTGCCCTGCGACCCAATGTACCCCTGGCCCATCATCCCACCCTCGATCTGGACTGAGCCTCTACGACCCAATGTACACCTGGCCCATCATCCCACCCTCGATCTGGACTGAGCCCTACGAGCCAATGTACCCCTGGCCCATCATCCCACCCTCGATCTGGACTGTGCCCTGCGACCCAACGTACACCTGGCCCACCATCCCACCCTCGATCTGGACTGAGCCCTGCGACCCAGCGTCACACCTGGCCCACCATCCCACCCTCGATCTGAACTGTCTCTATGACCATGTTCACCTGTACAGGGAGACAGTCCCCATCCCTGCCAAAACTCTCAGGACGTTGCTTTAAACCGCAGCCTGACCTCTCCATCCAGGTACAGCGGAGCAATCTCCACCCCTCCGAGATCACCAAGAAAACACCCGGACCAGCACCCTGGCCCCCAGCCACGACCACATGCACCACCAACCTCAATGCCCACCACAGCCAGTATAGCACAGACCACCCCAGCCAAGCTTCCGACCAACCCAGACGAGGCCTGCCACCCCCTCCTCCCCATCCCAGACCCCCACCTGGAGTGAGCCAGCCCAGCAGGCAGAGCTACGCCCACCAATGAAATGAGTGATATTAAATAAATGCTGAGTTTAATATACTCTCACATGTGATAGGCCGGGGGTCATGGTAAGATGAGCGCAAGAACTCCACCATCAATCACACTACATCCACCCAAGTGGCATGACACAAATGCTATCTTTAATGATGAACCAGTCACATTTGCATAATAAGACGTTACGTTAATTGATAAATCCTATTATAATAGTTAGTGGATTGTGAGTGTTTGTCTCATTTTAAAGGATCAAGCAGAAACCCAGACTTCCTTGAAAGAAATTGATGATGTTGATATTGTAGTACTACAGGAAATATGATGCAGAGGTGATGTTTCCACTGGCTGTCCACTAGGTTATAGGAGAGAATCATACCATCCACTAAATTAAAAGGAATCTAACAGGGCAGAGACTCAGGGAATGCTAATATGGTATTCATCTGAACTATTTAATTCGATCGAATTGATCAAAACAGGATAATTCTTTATCTGGTTAACAATCAAGGAGATAAACACCTACCAGGAAACAACAACCTTTCCATCCCCACATACCCCTCCAGAAACAACTATGACAAAGTGAAAACAAAAACACAGTACAGCTCCTGCATCTCTGTGGAACACTGGGTCTGTACATAGTCAATGGTAGGCTGAGGGGACTCTTTTGGTAGGTACACCTACAGCTCATCCCTTGGCAGCAGCACTGTAGACTACTTTCTCACCGACCTAAACCCAGAGTCTCTCAGAGCCTTCACAGTCAGCCCACTAACACCTCTCTCAGAGCCTTCACAGTCAACCCACTAACACTCTCTCAGAGCCTGCACAGTCAGCCCACTAACACCTCTCTCAGACCACAGTAAAGTCATCAGTGTATCTGAGAAGGAGCGGAACCCAACCATGAAGCATCACGGCCCAATAAATGGTACAAAACAGGCCTATAGATGGAGTGCAAACAGTACAGACATTCGTAGCCAAAAAATACAATCTCTCCTGGACAACTGTTTAGCCTTAACATTCTCCTTCAGCAATGAAGGTGTACATTTGGCCGTTTGGAACAGAAACTTTATATTTGACACATTAGCCTCCTTGGCTAATCTAAAGAAACATAAGAACAAACCAAAAACCATAGATAATGAAAAATGGTTTGATAATAATTGGAGAAATCTAAGAAAGTCATTGAGAAATATATCTCATCAAAAACACAGAGAACCAGACAACAAAAAATATATGCCTTCAATATGGGGAAACACTGAAGCAATACAAA
>NW_026285082.1:0-3214 GCF_023373465.1 Oncorhynchus keta | reverse complement strand
CCGTGTATCCTGGAAGGACATTGACCTCATCCCGTCAGTTGAGGATGCCTGGTCATTCTTTAAAAGTAACTTCCTCACCATTTTGGATAAGCATGCTCCGTTCAAAAATGCAGAACCAAGAACAGATACAGCCCTTGGTTCACTCCAGACCTGACTGCCCTCGACCAGCACAAAAACATCCTGTGGCGGACTGCAATAGCATCGAATAGCCCCGTGATATGCAACTGTTCAGGAAGTCAGGAACCAACACTACGCAGTCAGTCAGGAAAGCTAAGGCCAGCTTCTTCAGGCAGAAGTTTGCATCCTGTAGCTCCAACTCCAAAAAGTTCTGGGACACTGTGAAGTCCATGGAGAACAAGAGCACCTCCTCCCAGCTGCCCACTGCACTGAGGCTAGGAAACACGGTCTCCACCGATAAATCCATGATTATCGAAAACTTCAATAAGCACTTCTCAACGGCTGGCCATGCCTTCCGCCTGGCTACTCCAACCTCGGCCAACAGCTCCGCCCCCCGTAGTTCCTCGCCCAAGCCTCTCCAGGTTCTCCTTTACCCAAATCCAGATAGCAGATGTTCTGAAAGAGCTGCAAAACCTGGACCCGTACAAATCAGCTGGGCTTGACAATCTGGACCCGCTATTTCTGAAACTATCTGCCGCCATTATCGCAACCCCTATTACCAGCCTGTTCAACCTCTCTTTCATATCGTCTGAGATCCCCAAGGATTGGAAAGCTGCCGCAGTCATCCCCCTCTTCAAAGGGAGACACCCTGGACCCAAACTGCTATAGACCTATATCCATCCTGCCCTGCCTATCTAAGGTCTTGAAAGCCAAGTCAACAAACAGGTCACTGACCATCTCGAATCCCACCGTACCTTCTCCGCTGTGCAATCTGGTTTCCGAGCCGGTCACGGGTGCACCTCAGCCACACTCAAGGTACTAAATGATATCATAACCGCCATCGATAAAAGACAGTACTGTGCAGCCGTCTTCATCGACCTCGCCAAGGCTTTCGACTCTGTCAATCACCAAATTCTTATCGGCAGACTCAACAGCCTCGGTTTTTCGGATGACTGCCTTGCCTGGTTCACCAATTACTTTGCAGACAGAGTTCAGTGTGTCAAATCAGAGGGCATGCTGTCCGGTCCTCAGGCCGTCTCTATGGGGGTGCCACAGGGTTCAATTCTCGGGCCGACTCTTTTCTCTGTATATATCAATGATGTTGCTCTTGCTGCGGGCGATTCCCTGATCCACCTCTACGCAGACGACACCATTCTATATACTTTCGGCCCGTCATTGGACACTGTGCTATCAAACCTCCAAACGAGCTTCAATGCCATACAGCACTCCTTCCGTGGCCTCCAACTGCGATCGCTGCCTGCACCCGCATGCCCGACTAGCATCACCACCCTGGATGGTTCCAACCTTGAATATGTGGACATCTATAAGTACCTAGGTGTCTGGCTAGACTGCAAACTCTCCTTCCAGACTCACATCAAACATCTCCAATCAAAAATCAAATCCAGAGTCCGCTTTCTATTCCGCAACAAAGCCTCCTTCACTCACGCTGCCAAGCTTACCCTAGTAAAACTGACTATCCTACCGATCCTCGACTTCGGCGATGTCATCTACAAAATGGCTTCCAACACTCTACTCAGCAAACTGGATGCAGTCTATCACAGTGCCATCCGTTTTGTCACTAAAGCACCTTATACCACCCACCACTGCGACTTGTATGCTCTAGTCGGCTGGCCCTCACTACATATTCGTCGCCAGACCCACTGGCTCCAGGTCATCTACAAGTCCATGCTAGGTAAAGCTCCGCCTTATCTCAGTTCACTGGTCACGATGGCAACACCCATCCGTAGCACGCGCTCCAGCAGGTGTATCTTCACTGATCATCCCTAAAGCCAACACCTCATTTGGCCGCCGTTCCAGTACTCTGCTGCTCAGACTGGAACGAATTGCAAAAATCGCTGAAGTTGGAGACTTATCTCCCTCACCAACTCAAACATCAGCTATCCGAGCAGCTAACCGACGCTGCAGCTGTACATAGTCTATAGGTAAATAGCTCACCCTTTTTCACCTACTCTCATTCCCATACTGTTTTTATACTGTTTTTATTATTTACTTTTCTGCTCTTTACCACCAATATCTCTACCTGTACATGCCCATCTGATCATTTATCACTCCAGTGTTAATCTGCAAAATTGTATTATTCGCCTACCTCCTCATGCCTTTTGCACATTGTATATAGACTGCCCATTTTTTCTACTGTGTTATTGACTTGCTAATTGTTTACTCCATGTGCAACTCTGTGTTGTCTGTTCACACTGCTATGCTTTATCTTGGCCAGGTCGCAGTTGCAAATGAGAACTTGTTCTCAACTAGCCTACCTGGTTAAATAAAGGTGAAAAAATAAAAAAATAAAAATAAAAAAAATATTACTAAAGCAGAACACAGGACTGTCTATATCCCAGTACTACTACACACCTGGCTTCTTGAGAACAGAACACAGGACTGTCTATATCCCAGTATGAATGGTTGGTCAGTACACACCTGGCTATGAGACTGTGTTTATATTACTAAAGAACACAGAACACAGGACTGTGTTTATATTAATAAAGCTATATCCCAGTATGAATGGTTGGTCACTACACACCTGGCTTTTGAGACTGTGCCTGACTCCTGCAGGTATGTAAAAGTAAGAATTGACATTATGACTTACCCTCAACATGGTCACAAGTCTTACAGCTCTGAGGAATCCCTGAAGTCAAAAGTAGTTGTTATTTAAAATGGACAATCTCATGTAATAATGAATTAATAATTATTAAATAGACTTGTAATAAAATTAAAATAACTCATATAATATCATAATATATAATGTTTTGTAGATGTTGGGGTCTGATTTCTGCTAGATTCTAGGATGAGAGCTTAAAGGTAGAGTCAGATAAATTATGTTGTACGAGCAGCACCACAGATACTGTGATGAGCAAGATGCCTGACCTCTCTCACACAGTCACACACAGTATCTATCTACCCATGTGTGTGGGTTCTCTTCACTCTCTTACAGAGTGTTAGTCACGGGACAAACAGCAGAAGTTTAGCATCGTGTTACAGCACTCTTAGTTGTTGTATAAATTGACCCACTCTGCTGTTTTACGTTGTGCATCTACGTCATATCGCTGACTCTCTACCTTTAAGTTTGTTTTGACCA
>NW_026285081.1:12500-17949 GCF_023373465.1 Oncorhynchus keta | reverse complement strand
GAACCCCAGTAGATCCCTTCAGTAGATCCTCTGTGAGCCAGAGGATCCACTGTGATCAGATGGGGTGGTCTGAACTCTGCAGGTGGACCGTACTGAACAGCAGAACCAATGAGCCGTAGTCCTGGGAGAAGGGGGAGGATTTAGCTCAGCGCACCCAGGCTCCCTGGCAGGGAGGGGGATGGGAGGGGCATGGGAGGGGCATGGGAGGGAGACGGGAGGGAGATGGGAGGGAGATGGGAGGGGCATGGGAGGGGCATGGGAGGGAGATGGGAGGGGCATGGGAGGGAGAAGGGAGGGAGATGGGAGGGAGATGGGAGGGGCATGGGAGGGGCATGGGAGGGAGACGGGAGGGGCATGGGAGGGAGATGGGAGGGAGACGGGAGGGGCATGGGAGGGAGATGGGAGGGGGATGGGAGGGGCATGGGAGGGGCATGGGAGGGAGACTGGAGGGGCATGGGAGGGAGATGGGAGGGAGACGGGAGGGGGATGGGAGGGGCATGGGAGGGAGATAATATAATAATATAATAATATATGCCATTTAGCAGACGCTTTATCCAAAGCGACTTACAGTCATGTGTGCATACATTCTACGTATGGGTGGTCCCGGGGATCGAACCCACTACCCTGGCGTTACAAGCGCCATGCTCTACCAACTGAGCTACAGAAGGACCACGGGGCAGATGGGAGGGGCCACGGGGCAGATGGGAGGGGCATGGGAGGGAGACGGGAGGGGATGGGAGGGGCATGGGAGGGAGATGGGAGGGGCATGGGAGGGAGATGGGAGGGAGATGGGAGGGAGATGGGAGGGGGATGGGAGGGGGATGGGAGGGGCATGGGAGGGGGATGGGAGGGGGATGGGAGGGGGATGGGAGGGGCATGGGAGGGGGATGGGAGGGGGATGGGAGGGAGACGGGAGGGGCATGGGAGGGAGACGGGAGGGGGATGGAAGGGGCATGGGAGGGGGATGGGAGGGGCATGGGAGGGGGATGGGAGGGGCATGGGAGGGAGACGGGAGGGGGATGGGAGGGAGATGGGAGGGGCATGGGAGGGAGACGGGAGGGGCATGGGAGGGAGACGGGAGGGGATGGGAGGGGCATGGGAGGGAGATGGGAGGGGCATGGGAGGGGGATGGGAGGGGATGGGAGGGGCATGGGAGGGAGACGGGAGGGGCATGGGAGGGAGACGGGAGGGGCATGGGAGGGGATGGGAGGGGCATGGGAGGGATATGGGAGGGGCATGGGAGGGAGACGGGAGGGGATGGGAGGGGCATGGGAGGGAGATGGGAGGGAGATGGGAGGGGCATGGGAGGGAGATGGGAGGGAGATGGGAGGGAGACGGGAGGGGGATGGGAGGGGCATGGGGGGGCATGGGAGGGAGATGGGAGGGGCATGGGAGGGAGAAGGGAGGGGCATGGGAGGGGCATGGGAGGGAGATGGGAGGGGAGACGGAGGGGCATGGGAGGGAGACGGGAGGGGCATGGGAGGGAGACGGGAGGGGCATGGGAGGGGCATGGGAGGGAGATGGGAGGGAGATGGGAGGGAGACGGGAGGGGCATGGGAGGGAGACGGGAGGGGCATGGGAGGGGCATGGGAGGGAGATGGGAGGGAGATGGGAGGGAGACGGGAGGGGCATGGGAGGGGGATGGGAGGGGCATGGGAGGGAGACGGGAGGGGCATGGGAGGGAGACGGGAGGGGATGGGAGGGGCATGGGAGGGAGATGGGAGGGAGATGGGAGGGGCATGGGAGGGAGATGGGAGGGAGATGGGAGGGAGACGGGAGGGGGATGGGAGGGGCATGGGGGGCATGGGAGGGAGATGGGAGGGGCATGGGAGGGAGACGGGAGGGGCATGGGAGGGGCATGGGAGGGAGATGGGAGGGAGACGGGAGGGGCATGGGAGGGAGACGGGAGGGGCATGGGAGGGGCATGGGAGGGGCATGGGAGGGAGATGGGAGGGAGGTGGGAGGGGCATGGGAGGGAGACGGGAGGGGCATGGGAGGGAGACGGGAGGGGCATGGGAGGGGCATGGGAGGGAGATGGGAGGGAGATGGGAGGGAGACGGGAGGGGCATGGGAGGGAGACGGGAGGGGCATGGGAGGGGCATGGGAGGGAGATGGGAGGGAGATGGGAGGAGACGGGAGGGGCATGGGAGGGACACGGGAGGGGATGGGAGGGGCATGGGAGGGGCATGGGAGGGAGATGGGAGGGGGATGGGAGGGGCATGGGAGGGGGATGGGAGGGGCATGGGAGGGGCATGTGAGGGGGATGGGAGGGGGATGGGAGGGAGATGGGAGGGGGATGGGAGGGAGATGGGAGGGGCATGGGAGGGGGATGGGAGGGGCAGGCTCCCTGGCAGGAGGAGCAGCGTCTAAACATCCTTCATTAGTCCTCTGTCATTAGTGGATGAAAGACAGAGGGAAAGCATCTGTGGTTCCTCTTTAAAAAGACACACATCTCTTGGATTACAGGCTCTGTCAGGGCTTGTGGAAGGGAGAGGTTAAGGAGACGGTAGGGAAAAGTTTTTATTTAAATTTGATTTAGCCATTATTTTACCAGGTAAAGTTGACTGAGAACACATTCTCATTTACAGCAACGACCTGGGGAATAGTTACAGGGGAGAGGAGGGGGATGAATGAGCCAATTGTAAAGCTGGGGATGATTAGGTGACCGTGATGGTATGAGGGACAACTTGCGAATTTAGACAGGACACTGAGATAGTAGGGATATTGTAAAGAGATGATAGGGAGATGGTAGGGAGATAGTAGATAGATGGTAGAGAGATGGTAGAGAGCTAGTAGGGAGATGGTAGGGAGATAGTAGGGAGATGGTAGAGATGGTAGAGAGATAGTAGGGAGATAGTAGAGAGATGGTAGAGAAATGGTGGAGAGCTAGTAGGGAGATGGTAGGGAGATAGTAGGGAGATGGTAGAGATGGTAGAGAGATGGTAGAGAGATAGTAGGGATATTGTAGAGAGATAAAGCCCTTGAATTGGTAGAGAGATAGTAGGGAGATGGTAGGGAGATGGTAGGGAGATGGTAGAGAGATAGTAGTGAGATGGTAGAGAGATAGTAGGGAGATATAGTAGGGAGATGGTAGAGAGATAGTAGGAGATGGTAGGGAGATGGTAGAGAGATAGTAGGAGATGGTAGGGAGATAGTAGATAGATGGTAGGGAGATGGTAGAGAGATAGTAGGGAGATGGTAGGAGATAGTAGGGAGACGGTAGAGAGATGGTAGAGAGATGGTAGAGAGATAGTAGGGATATTGTAGAGAGATGGTAGGGAGATAGTAGATAGATGGTAGAGAAATGGTGGAGAGATAGTAGAGAGATGGTAGAGAGATAGTAGGGAGATGGGAGGGAGATAGTAGGAAGATAGTAGGGAGATGGGAGGGAGATGGTAGGGAGATAGTAGGGAGATGGTAGAGAAATAGTAGGGAGATGGTAGGGAGATGGGAGGGAGATAGGAGGGAGATGGGAGGGAGATAGTAGATAGATGGTAGAGAGATAGTAGGGAGATAGTAGGGAGATGGGAGGGAGATAGTAGATAGATGGTAGAGAGATAGTAGGGAGATGGTAGGGAGATAGTAGGGAGATGGGAGGGAGATTGGAGGGAGATAGTAGGGAGATAGTAGATAGATGGTAGAGAGATAGTAGGGAGATGGGAGGGAGATGGGAGGGAGATGGGAGGGAGATAGTAGGGAGATAGTAGATAGATGGTAAAGAGATAGTAGGGAGATGGTAGAGAAATAGTAGGGAGATGGTAGGGAGATGGGAGGGAGATAGGAGGGAGATGGGAGGGAGATAGTAGATAGATGGTAGAGAGATAGTAGGGTGATAGGAGGGAGATGGGAGGGAGATAGTAGATAGATGGTAGAGAGATAGTAGGGAGATAGTAGGGAGATGGGAGGGAGATAGTAGGGAGATGGGAGGGAGATAGTAGATAGATGGTAGAGAGATAGTAGGGAGATGGTAGGGAGATAGTAGGGAGATGGGAGTGAGATAGGAGGGAGATGGGAGGGAGATAGTAGGGAGATGGGAGGGAGATAGTAGGGAGATGAGAGGGAGATAGTAGGGAGATGGGAGGGAGATAGTAGGGAGATGGCAGGGAGATAGTAGATAGATGGTAGAGAGATAGTAGGGAGATGGTAGGTAGATGGTAGAGAGATAGTAGGGAGATGCGAGGGAGATAGTAGGGAGATGGCAGGGAGATAGTAGATAGATGGTAGAGAGATAGTAGGGAGATGGTAAGTAGATGGTAGGGAGATAGTAGGGAGATGGTAGAGAGATAGTAGGGAGATGGGAGGGAGATGGGAGGGAGATAGTAGGGAGATGGGAGGGAGATAGTAGGTAGATGGTAGAAATATATTAGGGAGATGGTAGAGATAGTAGGGAGATGGTAAGTAGATGGTAGGGAGATAGTAGGGAGATGGTAGAGAGATAGTAGGGAGATGGGAGGGACCTTGTCCAGTAGTTTAGCTGTAGACCAGGCAGGTTCCTGACCAGACCCTTGTCCAGTAGTTTTTTAGCAGTCACTCTTACCCAGAGTGACTAACAGTAGTGAGTCATTTAGCAGTCACTCTTACCCAGAGTGACTAACAGTAGTGACTTATTTAGCAGAGTGACTAACAGAAGGAACTACGGCTATGTGCCTTGCTCAAGGGCGCATTGACAAAAATCTTTCACCCAATAGGCTTGTGGGATATCGAACCATCAATTTGCGGGATACTGGACCCGTCCACTTCACCAGGAGGCTGTCTGCCTTCTGCCTGTGTTAAAGTATTCAAAGAAGTGTTTGATTCGATTTTCACAGCAAACATCTACGACATCAAGCTTGTGACTCTACAAACTTATTGGATGCATTTGTAGTTTGTTTTGGTTGAGTTTCAGATTATTTCGTGCCAAAAATAATAACATTTATATGGAATGCGGAGGAGAGTGTGTGTGTGTGTGTGTGTGTGTGTGTGTGTGTGTGTGTGTGTGTGTGTGTGTGTGTGTGTGTGTGTGTGTGTGTGTGTGTGTGTGTGTGTGTGTAGGAAAACCCCTCAGGAATGGAATGTGCCAGCCAATGCAATACACTAACCCTAACACACACACCTTCTCTATAGTCTCTACCAGTCTCTAACACACCCTCACTATAGTCTCTAACACACCCCCTCTATAGTTTCTACCAGTCTCTAACACACCTGCACTATAGTCTCTATCAGTCTCTAACACACCCTCTCTATAGTCTCTAACACACCCTCTCTATAGTCTCTAACATTCTCTACCAGTCTCTAACACACCAACTATATAGTCTCTAACACACCCTCACTATAGTCTCTAACACACCCTCTCTATAGTCTCTATAGTCTCTAACACTCTAACACACCCTCTATATAGTCTCTAACACACCCTCTCTATAGTCTCTAACACACCCTCTCTATAGTCTCTAACACACCCTCTCTATAGTCT
>NW_026285081.1:0-7500 GCF_023373465.1 Oncorhynchus keta | reverse complement strand
GATGGAGGCCACTGTGTTCTTGGGGACCTTCAACACTGCAGAATGATGGAGGCCACTGTGTTCTTGGGGACCTTCAACGCTGAAAACATTTTTTGTTACCCTTCCCCAGATCTGTTCCCCGACACAATCCTGTCATTATGGGGTATTGTGATGTCATTATGGGGTATTGTGATGTCATTATGGAGTATTGTGATGTCATTATCCTGTCTCTGGGCTTTACGGACACTTCCTTCAACCTCATGACTTGGTTTTTGCTCTGACATGCACTGTCAACTATGGGACCTTTATATAGACAGGTGTGTGCCTTTCCAAATCATGTCAATCCATTGAATTTACCACAGGTGGACTCCAATCAAGTTGTAGAAACATCTCAAGGATGATCAATGGAAACAGGATGCACCTGAGCTCAATTTCGAGTCTCATAGCAAAGGGTCTGAATACTTATGTAAATAAGATATTTCTGTTTTCGCTTTGTCATTATTGGGTATTGTGATGTCATTATGGGGTTTTGCGATGTCATTATGGGGTATTTGTGATGTCATTATGGGGTATTTGTGTAGATTAATGAGGAGAAAATTATAATTGTATACATTTTTAAATAAGGCTGTAACGTGACAATATGTGTAAAAAGTCAAGGGGTCTGAATACTTTGCGAATGCATTTACAACAGACAGAAATATGCATCGTAATGGAATGGAATGAGTGAAAGAAACATTGCAAGAGGAATGGAACAAGTGAAGGAAAAGAGAGAGTGAAAGAGTGAAATAAATATTGAAAGATAAATGAGGTGATTATGTGGGATTGATTCTTATCTAATTACCACTAGGTAACAGCTGATACTAAATGACATGCTGTTCTGATCAAGCCATTGATCACTCAGTATTGCAGGATGTATGTCTTCAGCTGCTAAATATCTCTATCTCACTGTCTCCCTGTCTCTCTCTCTCCCTCTCTCTCTGTCTCTCTCTCTCTCTCTCTCTCTCTCTCTCTCTCTCTCTCTCTCTCTCTCTCTCTCTCTCTCTCTCTCTCTCTCTCTCTCTCTCTCTCTCTCTCTCTCCCTCTCTGTCTCTCTCTCTCTCTCTAAGTCAATCTAATATGGTCCTACATTTGGCAGGAGGTTAGAAAGTGCAGCTCAGTTTCCACCTCATTTTGTGGGCAGTGAGCACATAGCACATAGTCTTCTCTTGAGTGCCGGGTCTATCTCTCTCTATCCCTCCCCCCTCTCTCTCTCTGTCAATCTATTCCCCCTCGCCATACTCCTTTCCGCCTCCCTCACCCCCTCTCTCTCTTGTTCTTTCTCTCTATTTAAAAAAACGATTTTTGTCATTAGGCAAGGGTTTCTCAAATAGTGAGGGAATATATTTTCAAACTGGTCCCCTGTGGGAATCGAACCCACAACCCTGGCGTGCAAGTGCCATGCTCTACCGACTGAGTCACACGGGAAAAGAGTCTCTCTCTTGCAGGATGTATGTCTTCAGCTGCTAAATATCTCTCTCTCACTGTCTCTGTCTCTCTCTCTCTCTCTCTCTCTCTCTCTCTCTCTCTCTCTGTCTCTCTCTCTCTCTCTCTCTCTCTCTCTCTCTCTCTCTCTCTCTCTCTCTCTCTCCTCTCTCTCTCCCTCTCCCTCCCTCTCCCTCTCTCCCCCCCCTCTCTCTCTCTCTCTCTCTCTCAATATATATATATATTGATTGTTAGTTATTCTCTTATCTCTGCATATGTCGGTCAGCTGGGAAGACAAGGACTCAGTGCTGCAACCTGGGGTGTGTCAGAGAACCCTGTCAGGGTGAGTGATGCAGGGCCTCCTAACAGCCACGAGTCAATAAACACACAGAACACCACTAACAGCCATGACTCAATAAACACACAGAACACCACTAACAGCCATGAGTCAATAAACACACAGAACACCACTAACGGCCATGAGTCAATAAACACACAGAACACCACTAACAGCCATGAGTCAATAAACACACAGAACACCACTAACAGCCATGAGTCAATAAACACACAGAACACCACTAACAGCCATGAGTCAATAAACACACAGAACACCACTAACAGCCATGAGTCAATAAACACACAGAACACCACTAACGGCCATGAGTCAATAAACACACAGAACACCACTAACAGCCATGAGTCAATAAACACACAGAACACCACTAACAGCCATGACTCAATAAACACACAGAACACCACTAACAGCCATGAGTCAATAAACACACAGAACACCACTAAAGGCCATGAGTGAATAAACACACAGAACATCACTAACAGCCACGACTCAATAAACACACAGAACACCACTAACAGCCATGACTCAATAAACACACAGAACACCACTAACAGCCATGAGTCAATAAACACACAGAACACCACTAACAGCCATGAGTCAATAAACACACAGAACACCACTAACGGCCATGAGTCAATAAACACACAGAACACCACTAACAGCCATGACTCAATAAACACACAGAACACCACTAACAGCCATGAGTCAATAAACACACAGAACACCACTAACGGCCATGAGTCAATAAACACACAGAACACCACTAAAGGCCACGAGTCAATACACACACAGAACACCACTAAAGGCCATGAGTCAATAAACACACAGAACACCCCTAACAGCCATGAGTCAATAAACACACAGAACACCACTAACAGCCATGACTCAATAAACACACAGAACACCACTAACAGCCATGAGTCAATAAACACACAGAACACCACTAAAGGCCACGAGTCAATACACACACAGAACACACTAAAGGCCATGAGTCAATAAACACACAGAACACCACTAAAGGCCATGAGTCAATAAACACACAGAACACCCCTAATGGCCATGAGTCAATAAACACACAGAACACTACTAAGAACCATGAGTCAATAAACACACAGAACACCACTAAAGGCCATGAGTCAATAAACACACAGAACACTACTAAGAAGCATGAGTCAATAAACACACAGAACACCACTAATGGCCATGAGTCAATAAACACACAGAACACCACTAATGGCCACGAGTCAATAAACACACAGAACACCACTAACAGCCATGAGTCAATAAACACACAGAACACCACTAACGGCCATGAGTCAATAAACACACAACACTACTAAGAACCATGAGTCAATAAAAACACAGGACACCACTAACAGCCACGAGTCAATAAACACACAGAACACCACTAAGAACCATGAGTCAATAAACACACAGAACACCACTAATGGCC
This sequence comes from Oncorhynchus keta, assembly GCF_023373465.1. Classification (NCBI taxonomy): domain Eukaryota; kingdom Metazoa; phylum Chordata; class Actinopteri; order Salmoniformes; family Salmonidae; genus Oncorhynchus; species Oncorhynchus keta. The sequence continues at coordinate 4,252 of NW_026285081.1, read as the reverse complement.
ACGAGTCAATAAACACACAGAACACCACTAACAGCCATGAGTCAATAAACACACAGAACACCACTAACGGCCATGAGTCAATAAACACACAGAACACCACTAACGGCCATGAGTCAATAAGCACACAGAACACCATTAAGAGCCATGAGTCAATAAACACACAACACTACTAAGAACCATGAGTCAATAAACACACAGAACACCACTAACAGCCACGAGTCAATAAACACACAGAACACCACTAGGGGCCATGAGTCAATAAACACACAGAACACCACTAATGGCCATGAGTCAATAAACACACAGAACACCACTAAAGGCCATGAGTCAATAAACACACAGAACACCACTAACAGCCATGCAACTTCCTGTATGTAACCAGTACTCAGAAAGATACCTTCCTGTATGTAACCAGTACTCAGAAAGATAACTTCCTGTATGTAACCAGTACTCAGAAAGATAACTTCCTGTATGTAACCAGTACTCAGACCACTGGGGAGAAAGATAACTTCCTGTATGTAACCAGTACTCAGAAAGATAACTTCCTGTATGTAACCAGTACTCAGACCACTGGGGAGAAAGATACCTTCCTGTATGTAACCAGGACTCAGAAAGATAACTTCCTGTATGTAACCAGTACACAGACCACGGTGGAGAAAGATAACTTCCTGTATGAAACCGGTACACAGACCACTGGGGAGAAAGATAACTTCCTGTATGTAACCAGTACTCAGACCACTGGGGAGAAAGATAACTTCCTGTATGTAACCAGTACTCAGAAAGATAACTTCCTGTATGTAACCAGTACTCAGAAAGATAACTTCCTGTATGTAACCAGTACTCAGACCACTGGGGAGAAAGATAACTTCCTGTATGTAACCAGTACACAGAAAGATAACTTCCTGTATGTAACCAGTACACAGAAAGATAACTTCCTGTATGTAACCATTACTCAGAAAGATAACTTCCTGTATGTAACCAGTACTCAGAAAGATAACTTCCTGTATGTAACCAGTACTCAGACCACTGGGGAGAAAGATAACTTCCTGTATGTAACCAGTACTCAGAAAGATAACTTCCTGTATGTAACCAGTACTCAGAAAGATAACTTCCTGTATGTAACCAGTACTCAGACCACTGGGGAGAAAGATAACTTCCCTGTATGTAACCAGTACACAGAAAGATAACTTCCTGTATGTAACCAGTACACAGAAAGATAACTTCCTGTATGTAACCATTACTCAGAAAGATAACTTCCTGTATGTAACCAGTACTCAGAAAGATAACTTCCTGTATGTAACCAGTACTCAGACCACTGGGGAGAAAGATAACTTCCTGTATGTAACCAGTACACAGAAAGATAACTTCCTGTATGTAACCAGTACACAGAAAGATAACTTCCTGTATGTAACCAGTACTCAGAAAGATAACTTCCTGTATGTAACCAGTACACAGAAAGATAACTTCCTGTATGTAACCAGGACTCAGAAAGATAACTTCCTGTATGTAACCAGTACTCAGAAAGATAACTTCCTGTATGTAACCAGTGCAGCATGGGATGTCTACGAACGGTTCCTTTTCTCAGGCCAGTTTGCTTTCAGATTAACTATCTCCTCTTTCAGTGAATATCTCTGAGATCCTGTACTCTGTTTAAACAAATAGAGAACATCAACTTCAGTGTGTAATAGCAGGCGTACATCCTCCCTCCTGGCAGGCCAGAAGCTTTCCCCAGTTGTGTTTATGTCCTGCCACAGCCCAATAACCCCACACCCAACGAGTATGATGAGGTTCGTCAGTCACATGGGACCCTAAGCGGGAGTGGTCAGAGGTCAATCCACTAAATACCGAGCCCTCATCTGTAATTAGTCAACCATGAGATCTGAGGTTCACCACATAACCATTTGATGGGGTGTTGGCTAAATGATGAGAGAGACATGCAGCCAAACAGCATGCACTGTTGGCCAAGAGAGAGAGAGGGAGAGAGCTTCCTGGATAAAAATGATCTTATGGCTCCCAGATAACTCCAGCTCAACAAACAACCCATAAACTCCCAGATACCTCCAGGCTCAACACATCTAAACTCCCAGATACCTCAGACTCAACCCATCTAAACTCCCAGATACCTCCAGACTCAACCCATCTAAACTCCCAGATACCTCAGGCTCAACACATCTAAACTCCTGATACCTCAGGCTCAACACATCTAAACTCCCAGATACCTCCAGGCTCAACCCATCTAAACTCCCAGATCGTACGCCTCCTGCGGACCTGGCATCCTTTCCTCCCTCCTCTCTACATTTTCCTCCTCTGTCTCTGCTGCTAAAGCCACTTTCTACCATTCTAAATTCCAAGCATCTGCCTCTAACCCTAGGAAGCTCTTTGCCACCTTCTCCTCCCTCCTGAATCCTCCCCCCCTCCCTCCCCTCTCTGCAGATGACTTCGTCAACCATTTTGAAAAAGAAGGTCGATGACATCCGATCCTCGTTTGCTAAGTCAAACGACACCGCTGGTTCTGCTCACACTGCCCTACCCTATGCTCTGACCTCTTTCTCCCCTCTCTCTCCAGATGAAATCTCGCGTCTTGTGACGGCCGGCCATGCCAACCTGCCCGCTTGACCCTATCCCCTCCTCTCTTCTCCAGACCATTTCCGGAGACCTTCTCCCTTACCTCACCTCGCTCATCAACTCATCCCTGACCGCTGGCTACGTCCCTCCCCGTCTTCAAGAGAGCGAGAGTTGCACCCCTTCTGAAAAAACCTACACTTTCGATCCCTCCGATGTCAACAACTACAGACCAGTATCCCTTCTCTCTTTTCTCTCCAAAACTCTTGAGCGTGCCGTCCTTGGCCAGCTCTACCGCTATCTCTCTCAGAATGACCTTCTTGATCCAAATCAGTCAGGTTTCAAGACTAGTCATTCAACTGAGACTAACTCTTCTCTGTATCACGGAGGCGCTCCCGCACTGCTAAAGCTAACTCTCTCTCCTCTGCTCTCATCCTTCTAGACCTATCGGCTGCCTTCGATACTGTGAACCATCAGATCCTCCTCTCCACCCTCTCCGAGTTGGGCATCTCCGGCGCGGCCACGCTTAGTTCGTCCTACCCTGACAGGTCGCTCCTACCAGGTGGCGTGGCGAGAATCTGTCTCCTCTCCACGCGCTCTCACCACTGGTGTCCCCAGGGCTCTGTTCTAGGCCTCTCTTATTCTCGCTATACACCAAGTCACTTGGCTCTGTCATAACCTCACATGGTCTCTCTATCATTGCTATGCAGACGACACAATTAATCTTCTCCTTTCCCCCTTCCCCATGACCAGGTGGCGAATCGCATCTCTGCATGTCTGGCAGACATATCAGTGTGGATGACGGATCACCACCTCAAGCTGAACCTCAGCAAGACAGAGCTCCTCTTCCTCCCGGGAAGGACTGCCCGTTCCATGATCTCGCCATCACGGTTGACAACTCCATTGTGTCCTCCTCCCCAGAGCGCTAAGAACCTTGGCGTGATCCTGGACAACACCCTGACGTTCTCAACTAACATCAGGCGGTGTCCCGTTCCTGTAGGTTCATGCTCTACAACATCCGCCGTCGACCCTGCCTCACACAGGAAGCGGCGCAGGTCTAATCCAGGCACTTGTCATCTCCCGTCTTGATTACTGCAACTCGCTGTTGTGGGCTCCCTGCCTGTGCCATTAAACCCTACAACTCATCCAGAACGCCGCAGCCCGTCTGGTGTTCAACCTTCCCAAGTTCTCTCCACGTCACACCCGCTCCTCCGCTCTCTCCACTGGCTTCCAGTTGAAGCTCGCATCCGCTACAAGACCATGGTGCTCGCCTACGGAGCTGTGAGGGGAACGGCACCTCAGTACCTCAGGCTCTGATCAGGCCTACACCCAAACAAGGGCACTGCGTTCATCCACCTCTGGCCTGCTCGCCTCCCACCACCACTGAGGAAGTACAGTTCCCGCTCAGCCCAGTCAAAACTGTTCGCTGCTCTGGCCCCCAATGGTGGAACAAACTCCTCACGACGCCAGGACAGCGGAACAATCATCATTCTCCTGAGACACTGAAACCCCACCTTCAAGGAATACCTAGGATAGTGCATAAGTGGTAAGTAATCCTTCTCACTCCCCTTTCTCACCCCCCCAGCAAGATTTAGATGCAAGCATGTTCCATCATTATCATGGCAGTGGCACCCAATTTGTAAGTCGCTTCTGGATAAGAGCGTCTGCTAAATGACTTAAATGTAATGTA
>NW_026285080.1:0-15931 GCF_023373465.1 Oncorhynchus keta | reverse complement strand
CTATTATATTATGACAGACCAGCTAGATCTACTGTCTCTATTATATTATGACAGACCAGCTAGATCTACTGTCTCTATTATATTATGACAGACCAGCTAGATCTACTGTCTCTATTATATTATGACAGACCAGCTAGATCTACTGTCTCTATTATATTATGACAGACCAGCTAGATCTACTGTCTCTATTGTATTATGACAGACCAGCTAGATCTACTGTTTGCTATTATATTTTGACAGACCAGGTAAATCTACTGTCTCTATGTCTCTATTATATTATGACAGACCAGCTAGATCTACTGTCTCTATTATATTATGACAGACCAGCTAGATCTACTGTCTCTATTATATTATGACAGACCAGCTAGATCTACTGTCATGTCTCTATTATATTATGACAGACCAGCTAGATCTACTGTCTCTATTATATTATGACAGACCAGCTAGATCTACTGTCTCTATTATATTATGACAGACCAGCTAGATCTACTGTCTCTATTATATTATGACAGACCAGCTAGATCTACTGTCTCTATTATATTATGACAGACCAGCTAGATCTACTATGTCTCTATTATATTATGACAGACCAGCTAGATCTACTGTCTCTATTATATTATGACAGACCAGCTAGATCTACTGTCTCTATTATATTATGACAGACCAGCTAGATCTACTGTCTCTATTATATTATGACAGACCAGCTAGATCTACTGTCTCTATTATATTATGACAGACCAGCTAGATCTACTGTCTCTATTATATTATGACAGACCAGCTAGATCTACTGTCTCTATTATATTATGACAGACCAGCTAGATCTACTGTCTCTATTATATTATGACAGACCAGCTAGATCTACTGTCTCTATTATATTATGACAGACCAGCTAGATCTACTGTCTCTATTATATTATGACAGACCAGCTAGATCTACTGTCTCTATTATATTATGACAGACCAGCTAGATCTACTGTCTCTATTATATTATGACAGACCAGCTAGATCTACTGTCTCTATTATATTATGACAGACCAGCTAGATCTACTGTCTCTATTATATTATGACAGACCAGCTAGATCTACTGTCTCTATTATATTATGACAGACCAGCTAGATCTACTGTCTCTATTATATTATGACAGACCAGCTAGATCTACTGTCTCTATTATATTATGACAGACCAGCTAGATCTACTGTCTCTATTATATTATGACAGACCAGCTAGATCTACTGTCTCTATTATATTATGACAGACCAGCTAGATCTACTGTCTCTATTATATTATGACAGACCAGCTAGATCTACTGTCTGTATGTCTCTATTATATTATGACAGACCAGCTAGATCTACTGTCTCTATTATATTATTACAGACCAGCTAGATCTACTGTCTCTATTATATTATGACAGACCAGCTAGATCTACTGTCCCTATGTCTCTATTATATTATGACAGCCCAGCTAGATCTACTGACTCTATTATATTATCACAGACCATTTAGATCTACTATCTCTATGTCTCTATTATATTATGACAGACCAGCTAGATCTACTGTATCTATTATATTATTACAGACCAGCTAGATCTACTGTCTCTATTGTAATATGACAGACCAGCTAGATCTACTGTCTCTATTATAATATGACAGACCAGCTAGATCTACTGTCTCTATTATATTATGACAGACCAGCTAGATCTACTGTCTCTATTATATTATGACAGACCAGCTAGATCTACTGTCTCTATTATATTATGACAGACCAGCTAGATCTACTGTCTCTATTATATTATGACAGACCAGCTAGATCTACTGTCTCTATTATATTATGACAGACCAGCTAGATCTACTGTCTCTATTATATTATGACAGACCAGCTAGATCTACTGTCTCTATTATATTATGACAGACCAGCTAGATCTACTGTCTCTATTATATTATGACAGACCAGCTAGATCTACTGTCTGCTATTATATTATGACAGACCAGCTAAATCTACTGTCTCTATGTCTCTATTATATTATGACAGACCAGCTAGATCTACTGTCTCTATTATATTATGACAGACCAGCTAGATCTACTGATGTCTCTATTATATTATGACAGACCAGCTAGATCTACTGTCTCTATTATATTATGACAGACCAGCTAGATCTACTGTCTCTATTATATTATGACAGACCAGCTAGATCTACTGTCTCTATTATATTATGACAGACCAGCTAGATCTACTGTCTCTATTATATTATGACAGACCAGCTAGATCTACTGTCTCTATTATATTATGACAGACCAGCTAGATCTACTGTCTCTATTATATTATGACAGACCAGCTAGATCTACTGTCTCTATTATATTATGACAGACCAGCTAGATCTACTGTCTCTATTATATTATGACAGACCAGCTAGATCTACTGTCTCTATTATATTATGACAGACCAGCTAGATCTACTGTCTCTATTATATTATGACAGACCAGCTAGATCTACTGTCTCTATTATATTATGACAGACCAGCTAGATCTACTGTCTCTATTATATTATGACAGACCAGCTAGATCTACTGTCTCTATTATATTATGACAGACCAGCTAGATCTACTGTCTCTATTATATTATGACAGACCAGCTAGATCTACTGTCTCTATTATATTATGACAGACCAGCTAGATCTACTGTCTCTATTATATTATGACAGACCAGCTAGATCTACTGTCTCTATTATATTATGACAGACCAGCTAGATCTACTGTCTGCTATTATATTATGACAGACCAGCTAGATCTACTGTCTCTATGTCTCTATTATATTATGACAGACCAGCTAGATCTACTGTCTCTATTATATTATGACAGACCAGCTAGATCTACTGTCTCTATTATATTATGACAGACCAGCTAGATCTACTGTCTCTATTATATTATGACAGACCAGCTAGATCTACTGTCTCTATTATATTATGACAGACCAGCTAGATCTACTGTCTCTATTATATTATGACAGACCAGCTAGATCTACTGTCTCTATTATATTATGACAGACCAGCTAGATCTACTGTCTCTATTATATTATGACAGACCAGCTAGATCTACTGTCTCTATTATATTATGACAGACCAGCTAGATCTACTGTCTCTATTATATTATGACAGACCAGCTAGATCTACTGTCTCTATTATATTATGACAGACCAGCTAGATCTACTGTCTCTATTATATTATGACAGACCAGCTAGATCTACTGTCTCTATTATATTATGACAGACCAGCTAGATCTACTGTCTCTATTATATTATGACAGACCAGCTAGATCTACTGTCTCTATTATATTATGACAGACCAGCTAGATCTACTGTCTCTATTGTATTATGACAGACCAGCTAGATCTACTTTTGCTATTATATTTTGACAGACCAGGTAAATCTACTGTCTCTATGTCTCTATTATATTATGACAGACCAGCTAGATCTACTGTCGCTATTATATTATGACAGACCAGCTAAATCTACTGTCTCTATGTCTCTATTATATTATGACAGACCAGCTAGATCTACTGTCTCTATTATATTATGACAGACCAGCTAGATCTACTGTCGCTATGTCTCTATTATATTATGACATACCAGCTAGATCTACTGCCTCTATTATATTATGACAGACCAGCTAGATCTACTGTCTCTATTATATTATGACAGACCAGCTAGATCTACTGTCTCTATTATATTATGACAGACCAGCTAGATCTACTGTCTCTATTATATTATGACAGACCAGCTAGATCTACTGTCTCTATTATATTATGACAGACCAGCTAGACCTACTGTCTCTATTATATTATGACAGACCAGCTAGATCTACTGTCTCTATTATATTATGACAGACCAGCTAGATCTACTGTCTCTATTATATTATGACAGACCAGCTAGATCTACTGTCTCTATTATATTATGACAGACCAGCTAGATCTACTGTCTCTATTATATTATGACAGACCAGCTAGATCTACTGTCTCTATTATATTATGACAGACCAGCTAGATCTACTGTCTCTATTATATTATGACAGACCAGCTAGATCTACTGTCTCTATTATATTATGACAGACCAGCTAGATCTACTGTCTCTATTATATTATGACAGACCAGCTAGATCTACTGTCTCTATTATATTATGACAGACCAGCTAGATCTACTCTATGTCTCTATTATATTATGACAGACCAGCTAGATCTACTGTCTCTATTATATTATGACAGACCAGCTAGATCTACTGTCTCTATTATATTATGACAGACCAGCTAGATCTACTGTCTCTATTATATTATGACAGACCAGCTAGATCTACTGTCTCTATTATATTATGACAGACCAGCTAGATCTACTGTCTCTATTATATTATGACAGACCAGCTAGATCTACTGTCTCTATTATATTATGACAGACCAGCTAGATCTACTGTCTCTATTATATTATGACAGACCAGCTAGATCTACTGTCTCTATTATATTATGACAGACCAGCTAGATCTACTGTCTCTATTATATTATGACAGACCAGCTAGATCTACTGTCTCTATTATATTATGACAGACCAGCTAGATCTACTGTCTCTATTATATTATGACAGACCAGCTAGATCTACTGTCTCTATTATATTATGACAGACCAGCTAGATCTACTGTCTCTATTATATTATGACAGACCAGCTAGATCTACTGTCTCTATTATATTATGACAGACCAGCTAGATCTACTGTCTCTATTATATTATGACAGACCAGCTAGATCTACTGTCTCTATTATATTATGACAGACCAGCTAGATCTACTGTCTCTATTATATTATGACAGACCAGCTAGATCTACTGTCTCTATTATATTATGACAGACCAGCTAGATCTACTGTCTCTATTATATTATGACAGACCAGCTAGATCTACTGTCTCTATTATATTATGACAGACCAGCTAGATCTACTGTCTCTATTATATTATGACAGACCAGCTAGATCTACTGTCTCTATTATATTATGACAGACCAGCTAGATCTACTGTCTCTATTATATTATGACAGACCAGCTAGATCTACTGTCTCTATTATATTATGACAGACCAGCTAGATCTACTGTCTCTATTATATTATGACAGACCAGCTAGATCTACTGTCTCTATTATATTATGACAGACCAGCTAGATCTACTGTCTCTATTATATTATGACAGACCAGCTAGATCTACTGTCTCTATTATATTATGACAGACCAGCTAGATCTACTGTCTCTATTATATTATGACAGACCAGCTAGATCTACTGTCTCTATTATATTATGACAGACCAGCTAGATCTACTGTCTCTATTATATTATGACAGACCAGCTAGATCTACTGTCTCTATTATATTATGACAGACCAGCTAGATCTACTGTCTCTATTATATTATGACAGACCAGCTAGATCTACTATGTCTCTATTATATTATGACAGACCAGCTAGATCTACTGTCTCTATCTATATTATGACAGACCAGCTAGATCTACTGTCTCTATTATATTATGACAGACCAGCTAGATCTACTGTCTCTATTATATTATGACAGACCAGCTAGATCTACTGTCTCTATTATATTATGACAGACCAGCTAGATCTACTTGTCTCTATTATATTATGACAGACCAGCTAGATCTACTGTCTATGTCTCTATTATATTATGACAGACCAGCTAGATCTACTGTCTCTATTATATTATGACAGACCAGCTAGATCTACTGTCTCTATTATATTATGACAGACCAGCTAGATCTACTGTCTCTATTATATTATGACAGACCAGCTAGATCTACTGTCTCTATTATATTATGACAGACCAGCTAGATCTACTGTCTCTATTATATTATGACAGACCAGCTAGATCTACTGTCTCTATTATATTATGACAGACCAGCTAGATCTACTGTCTCTATTATATTATGACAGACCAGCTAGATCTACTGTCTCTATTATATTATGACAGACCAGCTAGATCTACTGTCTCTATTATATTATGACAGACCAGCTAGATCTACTGTCTCTATTATATTATGACAGACCAGCTAGATCTACTGTCTCTATTATATTATGACAGACCAGCTAGATCTACTGTCTCTATTATATTATGACAGACCAGCTAGATCTACTGTCTCTATTATATTATGACAGACCAGCTAGATCTACTGTCTCTATTATATTATGACAGACCAGCTAGATCTACTGTCTCTATTGTATTATGACAGACCAGCTAGATCTACTGTCTCTATTATATTATGACAGACCAGCTAGATCTACTGTCTCTATTATATTATGACAGACCAGCTAGATCTACTGTCTCTATTATATTATGACAGACCAGCTAGATCTACTGTCTCTATTATATTATGACAGACCAGCTAGATCTACTGTCTCTATTATATTATGACAGACCAGCTAGATCTACTGTCTCTATTATATTATGACAGACCAGCTAGATCTACTGTCTCTATTATATTATGACAGACCAGCTAGATCTACTGTCTCTATGTCTCTATTATATTATGACAGACCAGCTAGATCTACTGTCTCTATGTCTCTATTATATTATGACAGACCAGCTAGATCTACTGTCTCTATTATATTATGACAGACCAGCTAGATCTACTGTCTCTATTATATTATGACAGACCAGCTAGATCTACTGTCTCTATTATATTATGACAGACCAGCTAGATCTACTGTCTCTATTATATTATGACAGACCAGCTAGATCTACTGTCTCTATTATATTATGACAGACCAGCTAGATCTACTGTCTCTATTATATTATGACAGACCAGCTAGATCTACTGTCTCTATTATATTATGACAGACCAGCTAGATCTACTGTCTCTATTATATTATGACAGACCAGCTAGATCTACTGTCTCTATTATATTATGACAGACCAGCTAGATCTACTGTCTCTATTATATTATGACAGACCAGCTAGATCTACTGTCTCTATTATATTATGACAGACCAGCTAGATCTACTGTCTCTATTATATTATGACAGACCAGCTAGATCTACTGTCTCTATTATATTATGACAGACCAGCTAGATCTACTGTCTCTATTATATTATGACAGACCAGCTAGATCTACTGTCTCTATTATATTATGACAGACCAGCTAGATCTACTGTCTCTATTATATTATGACAGACCAGCTAGATCTACTGTCTCTATTATATTATGACAGACCAGCTAGATCTACTGTCTCTATTATATTATGACAGACCAGCTAGATCTACTGTCTCTATGTCTCTATTATATTATGACAGACCAGCTAGATCTACTGTCTCTATTATATTATGACAGACCAGCTAGATCTACTGTCTCTATTATATTATGACAGACCAGCTAGATCTACTGTCTCTATTATATTATGACAGACCAGCTAGATCTACTGTCTCTATTATATTATGACAGACCAGCTAGATCTACTGTCTCTATTATATTATGACAGACCAGCTAGATCTACTGTCTCTATTATATTATGACAGACCAGCTAGATCTACTGTCTCTATTATATTATGACAGACCAGCTAGATCTACTGTCTCTATTATATTATGACAGACCAGCTAGATCTACTGTCTCTATTATATTATGACAGACCAGCTAGATCTACTGTCTCTATTATATTATGACAGACCAGCTAGATCTACTGTCTCTATTATATTATGACAGACCAGCTAGATCTACTGTCTCTATTATATTATGACAGACCAGCTAGATCTACTGTCTCTATTATATTATGACAGACCAGCTAGATCTACTGTCTCTATTATATTATGACAGACCAGCTAGATCTACTGTCTCTATTATATTATGACAGACCAGCTAGATCTACTGTCTCTATTATATTATGACAGACCAGCTAGATCTACTGTCTCTATTATATTATGACAGACCAGCTAGATCTACTGTCTCTATTATATTATGACAGACCAGCTAGATCTACTGTCTCTATTATATTATGACAGACCAGCTAGATCTACTGTCTCTATTATATTATGACAGACCAGCTAGATCTACTGTCTCTATTATATTATGACAGACCAGCTAGATCTACTGTCTCTATTATATTATGACAGACCAGCTAGATCTACTGTCTCTATTATATTATGACAGACCAGCTAGATCTACTGTCTCTATTATATTATGACAGACCAGCTAGATCTACTGTCTCTATTATATTATGACAGACCAGCTAGATCTACTGTCTCTATTATATTATGACAGACCAGCTAGATCTACTGTCTCTATTATATTATGACAGACCAGCTAGATCTACTGTCTCTATTATATTATGACAGACCAGCTAGATCTACTGTCTCTATGTCTCTATTATATTATGACAGACCAGCTAGATCTACTGTCTCTATTATATTATGACAGACCAGCTAGATCTACTGTCTCTATTATATTATGACAGACCAGCTAGATCTACTGTCTCTATTATATTATGACAGACCAGCTAGATCTACTGTCTCTATTATATTATGACAGACCAGCTAGATCTACTGTCTCTATTATATTATGACAGACCAGCTAGATCTACTGTCTCTATTATATTATGACAGACCAGCTAGATCTACTGTCTCTATTATATTATGACAGACCAGCTAGATCTACTGTCTCTATTATATTATGACAGACCAGCTAGATCTACTGTCTCTATTATATTATGACAGACCAGCTAGATCTACTGTCTCTATTATATTATGACAGACCAGCTAGATCTACTGTCTCTATTATATTATGACAGACCAGCTAGATCTACTGTCTCTATTATATTATGACAGACCAGCTAGATCTACTGTCTCTATTATATTATGACAGACCAGCTAGATCTACTGTCTCTATTATATTATGACAGACCAGCTAGATCTACTGTCTCTATTATATTATGACAGACCAGCTAGATCTACTGTCTCTATTATATTATGACAGACCAGCTAGATCTACTGTCTCTATTATATTATGACAGACCAGCTAGATCTACTGTCTCTATTATATTATGACAGACCAGCTAGATCTACTGTCGCTATGTCTCTATTATATTATGACATACCAGCTAGATCTACTGCCTCTATTATATTATGACAGACAAGCTAGAACCACAGTCTCTATTATATTATGACAGACCAGCTAGATCTACTGTCTCTATTATATTATGACAGACCAGCTAGATCTAATGTCTCTATTATATTATGACAGACCAGCTAGATCTACTGTCTCTATTATATTATGACAGACCAGCTAGATCTACTGTCTCTATTATATTATGACAGACCAGCTAGATCTACTGTCTCTATTATATTATGACAGACCAGGTAGATCTACTGTCTCTATTATATTATGACAGACCAGCTAGATCTACTGTCACTATTGTATTATGACAGACCAGCTAGATCTACTGTCTCTATGTCTCTATATTATGACAGACCAGCTAAATCTACTGTCTCTATTATAATATGACAGACCAGCTAGATCTAATCTATTATGTCTCTATTATATTATGACAGACCAGCTAGATCTACTGTCTCTATTATATTATGACAGACCAGCGAGATCTACTGTCTCTATTATATTATGACAGACCAGCTAGATCTACTGTCTCTATTATATTATGACAGACCAGCTAGATCTACTGTCTCTATGTCTCTATTATATTATGACAGACCAGCTAGATCTACTGTCTCTATTATAATATGACAGACCAGCTAGATCTACTGTCTCTATTATATTATGACATTCCAGCTAGATCTACTGTCTCTATTATATTATGACAGACCAGCTAGATCTACTGTCTCTATTATATTATGACAGACCAGCTAGATCTAATGTCTCTATTATATTATGACAGACCAGCTAGATCTACTGTCTCTATTATATTATGACAGACCAGCTAGATCTACTGTCTCTATTATATTATGGCAGACCAGCTATCTACTGTCTCTGTATATTATGACAGACCAGCTAGATACCTACTGTCTCTATTATATTATGACAGACCAGCTAGATCTACTGTCTCTATTATATTATGACATACCAGCTAGATCTACTGTCTCTATTATATTATGACAGACCAGCTGGATCTACTGTCTCTGTTATATTATGACAGACCAGCTAGATCTACTGTCTCTATTATATTTAGACCAGCTAGACCTACTGTCTTTACTATATTATGACAGACCAGCTAGATCTACTGTCTCTATTATATTATGACAGACCAGCTAGATCTACTGTCTCTATTATATTATGACAGACCAGCTAGATCTACTGTCTCTATTATATTATGACAGACCAGCTAGATCTACTGTCTCTATTATATTATGACAGACCAGCTAGATCTACTGTCTCTATTATATTATGACAGACCAGCTAGATCTACTGTCTCTATTATATTATGACAGACCAGCTAGATCTACTGTCTCTATTATATTATGACAGACCAGCTAGATCTACTGTCTCTATTATATTATGACAGACCAGCTAGATCTACTGTCTCTATTATATTATGACAGACCAGCTAGATCTACTGTCTCTATTGTATTATGACAGACCAGCTAGATCTACTGTCTGCTATTATATTTTGACAGACCAGGTAAATCTACTGTCTCTATGTCTCTATTATATTATGACAGACCAGCTAGATCTACTGTCTCTATTATATTTTGACAGACCAGGTAAATCTACTGTCTCTATGTCTCTATTATATTATGACAGACCAGCTAGATCTACTGTCTCTATTATATTATGACAGACCAGCTAGATCTACTGTCTCTATTATATTATGACAGACCAGCTAGATCTACTGTCTCTATTATATTATGACAGACCAGCTAGATCTACTGTCTCTATTATATTATGACAGACCAGCTAGATCTACTGTCTCTATTATATTATGACAGACCAGCTAGATCTACTGTCTCTATTATATTATGACAGACCAGCTAGATCTACTGTCTCTATTATATTATGACAGACCAGCTAGATCTACTGTCTCTATTATATTATGACAGACCAGCTAGATCTACTGTCTCTATTATATTATGACAGACCAGCTAGATCTACTGTCTCTATTATATTATGACAGACCAGCTAGATCTACTGTCTCTATTATATTATGACAGACCAGCTAGATCTACTGTCTCTATTATATTATGACAGACCAGCTAGATCTACTGTCTCTATTATATTATGACAGACCAGCTAGATCTACTGTCTCTATTATATTATGACAGACCAGCTAGATCTACTGTCTCTATTATATTATGACAGACCAGCTAGATCTACTGTCTCTATTATATTATGACAGACCAGCTAGATCTACTGTCTCTATTATATTATGACAGACCAGCTAGATCTACTGTCTCTATTATATTATGACAGACCAGCTAGATCTACTGTCTCTATTATATTATGACAGACCAGCTAGACTGTCTACTGTCTCTATTATATTATGACAGACCAGCTAGATCTACTGTCTCTATTATATTATGACAGACCAGCTAGATCTACTGTCTCTATTATATTATGACAGACCAGCTAGATCTACTGTCTCTATTATATTATGACAGACCAGCTAGATCTACTGTCTCTATTATATTATGACAGACCAGCTAGATCTACTGTCTCTATTATATTATGACAGACCAGCTAGATCTACTGTCTCTATTATATTATGACAGACCAGCTAGATCTACTGTCTCTATTATATTATGACAGACCAGCTAGATCTACTGTCTCTATTATATTATGACAGACCAGCTAGATCTACTGTCTCTATTATATTATGACAGACCAGCTAGATCTACTGTCTCTATTATATTATGACAGACCAGCTAGATCTACTGTCTCTATTATATTATGACAGACCAGCTAGATCTACTGTCTCTATTATATTATGACAGACCAGCTAGATCTACTGTCTCTATTATATTATGACAGACCAGCTAGATCTACTGTCTCTATTATATTATGACAGACCAGCTAGATCTACTGTCTCTATTATATTATGACAGACCAGCTAGATCTACTGTCTCTATTATATTATGACAGACCAGCTAGATCTACTGTCTCTATTATATTATGACAGACCAGCTAGATCTACTGTCTCTATTATATTATGACAGACCAGCTAGATCTACTGTCTCTATTATATTATGACAGACCAGCTAGATCTACTGTCTCTATTATATTATGACAGACCAGCTAGATCTACTGTCTCTATTATATTATGACAGACCAGCTAGATCTACTGTCTCTATTATATTATGACAGACCAGCTAGATCTACTGTCTCTATTATATTATGACAGACCAGCTAGATCTACTGTCTCTATTATATTATGACAGACCAGCTAGATCTACTGTCTCTATTATATTATGACAGACCAGCTAGATCTACTGTCTCTATTATATTATGACAGACCAGCTAGATCTACTGTCTCTATTATATTATGACAGACCAGCTAGATCTACTGTCTCTATTATATTATGACAGACCAGCTAGATCTACTGTCTCTATTATATTATGACAGACCAGCTAGATCTACTGTCTCTATTATATTATGACAGACCAGCTAGATCTACTGTCTCTATTATATTATGACAGACCAGCTAGATCTACTGTCTCTATTATATTATGACAGACCAGCTAGATCTACTGTCTCTATTATATTATGACAGACCAGCTAGATCTACTGTCTCTATTATATTATGACAGACCAGCTAGATCTACTGTCTCTATTATATTATGACAGACCAGCTAGATCTACTGTCTCTATTATATTATGACAGACCAGCTAGATCTACTGTCTCTATTATATTATGACAGACCAGCTAGATCTACTGTCTCTATTATATTATGACAGACCAGCTAGATCTACTGTCTCTATTATATTATGACAGACCAGCTAGATCTACTGTCTCTATTATATTATGACAGACCAGCTAGATCTACTGTCTCTATTATATTATGACAGACCAGCTAGATCTACTGTCTCTATTATATTATGACAGACCAGCTAGATCTACTGTCTCTATTATATTATGACAGACCAGCTAGATCTACTGTCTCTATTATATTATGACAGACCAGCTAGATCTACTGTCTCTATTATATTATGACAGACCAGCTAGATCTACTGTCTCTATTATATTATGACAGACCAGCTAGATCTACTGTCTCTATTATATTATGACAGACCAGCTAGATCTACTGTCTCTATTATATTATGACAGACCAGCTAGATCTACTGTCTCTATTATATTATGACAGACCAGCTAGATCTACTGTCTCTATTATATTATGACAGACCAGCTAGATCTACTGTCTCTATTATATTATGACAGACCAGCTAGATCTAATGTCTCTATTATATTATGACAGACCAGCTAGATCTACTGTCTCTATTATATTATGACAGACCAGCTAGATCTACTGTCTCTATTATATTATGACAGACCAGCTAGATCTACTGTCTCTATTATATTATGACAGACCAGCTAGATCTACTGTCTCTATTATATTATGACAGACCAGCTAGATCTACTGTCTCTATTATATTATGACAGACCAGCTAGATCTACTGTCTCTATTATATTATGACAGACCAGCTAGACCTACTGTCTTTACTATATTATGACAGACCAGCTAGATCTACTGTCTCTATTATATTATGACAGACCAGCTAGATCTACTGTCTCTATTATATTATGACAGACCAGCTAGATCTACTGTCTCTATTGTATTATGACAGACCAGCTAGATCTACTTTTGCTATTATATTTTGACAGACCAGGTAAATCTACTGTCTCTATGTCTCTATTATATTATGACAGACCAGCTAGATCTACTGTCGCTATTATATTTTGACAGACCAGTTAAATCTACTGTCTCTATGTCTCTATTATATTATGACGGACCAGCTAGATCTACTGTCTCTATTATATTATGACAGACCAGCTAGATCTACTGTCGCTATGTCTCTATTATATTATGACATACCAGCTAGATCTACTGCCTCTATTATATTATGACAGACAAGCTAGAACCACAGTCTCTATTATATTATGACAGACCAGCTAGATCTACTGTCTCTATTATATTATGACAGACCAGCTAGATCTAATGTCTCTATTATATTATGACAGACCAGCTAGATCTACTGTCTCTATTATATTATGACAGACCAGCTAGATCTACTGTCTCTATTATATTATGACAGACCAGCTAGATCTACTGTCTCTATTATATTATGACAGACCAGGTAGATCTACTGTCTCTATTATATTATGACAGACCAGCTAGATCTACTGTCACTATTGTATTATGACAGACCAGCTAGATCTAATGTCTCTATTATATTATGACAGACCAGCTAGATCTACTGTCTCTATTATAATATGACAGACCAGCTAGATCTAATGTCTCTATTATATTATGACAGACCAGCTAGATCTAAAGTCTCTATTATATTATGACAGACCAGCTAGATCTACTGTCTCTATTATATTATGACAGACCAGGTAGATCTACTGTCTCTATTATATTATGACAGACCAGCTAGATCTACTGTCTCTATTGTATTATGACAGACCAGCTAGATCTACTGTCTCTATGTCTCTATTATATTATGACAGACCAGCTAGATCTACTGTCTCTATTATATTATGACAGACCAGCTAGATCTACTGTCTCTATTATATTATGACATTCCAGCTAGATCTACTGTCTCTATTATATTATGACAGACAAGCTAGATCTACTGTCTCGATTGTATTATGACAGACCAGCTAGATCTACTGTCTCTATTATATTATGACAGACTAGCTAGATCTACTGTCTCTATTATATTATGGCAGACCAGCTAGATATACTGTCTCTATTATATTAAGACATACCAGCTAGATCTACTGTCTCTATTATATTATGGCAGACCAGCTAGATATACTGTCTCTATTATATTAAGACATACCAGCTAGATCTACTGTCTCTATTATATTATGACAGACCAGCTAGATCTACTGTCTCTATTATATTATGACAGACCAGCTAGATCTAATGTCTCTATTATATTATGACAGACCAGCTAGATCTACTGTCTCTATTATATTATGACAGACCAGCTAGATCTACTGTCTCTATTATATTATGACAGACCAGCTAGATCTACTGTCTCTATTATATTATGACAGACCAGCTAGATATACTGTCTCTATTATATTATGACAGACCAGCTAGATCTACTGTCTCTATTATATTATGACAGACCAGCTAGATCTACTGTCTCTATTATATTATTACAGACCAGCTAGATCTACTGTCTCTATTGTATTATGACAGACCAGCTAGACCTACTGTCTTTAGTATATTATGACAGATGTCTCTATTATATTATGACAGACCAGCTAGATCTACTGTCTCTATTATATTATGACAGACCAGCTAGATCTACTGTCTCTATTATATTATGACAGACCAGCTAGATCTACTGTCTCTATTATATTATGACAGACCAGCTAGATCTACTGTCTCTATTATATTATGACAGACCAGCTAGATCTACTGTCTCTATTATATTATGACAGACCAGCTAGATCTACTGTCTCTATTATATTATGACAGACCAGCTAGATCTACTGTCTCTATTATATTATGACAGACCAGCTAGATCTACTGTCTCTATTATATTATGACAGACCAGCTAGATCTACTGTCTCTATTATATTATGACAGACCAGCTAGATCTACTGTCTCTATTATATTATGACAGACCAGCTAGATCTACTGTCTCTATTATATTATGACAGACCAGCTAGATCTACTGTCTCTATTATATTATGACAGACCAGCTAGATCTACTGTCTCTATTATATATGAC